>NW_015664991.1:19196-19516 GCF_001515625.1 Sinocyclocheilus rhinocerous | reverse complement strand
TATTCAAGGCAGGTTTTGTTAAAAAGTTAAAACTCAAGGATGGATCAGTACCCGCTGTTCATGATCCAGCTGCACCTCCACAAGAAGTAAGTCTCACACTTGGCATTTTTGCGATAGGACAGATCAGACATGACAGGAAGTGAAGTGGGAGAGGGAGGGGGGAGGGCAGGATCGGGAAAGGTCCTCGAGTCAGGATTCGAACACGGGACACCCGAAGCACAATGGCACTGTATGTTGGCACACTGCCCACAAGGGTATCGGTGCCAACACACTTTTTATTTTTTATGATTATTTGCGAATCGCGTTTGCTCTTCCACAGA
>NW_015664991.1:17216-17404 GCF_001515625.1 Sinocyclocheilus rhinocerous | reverse complement strand
TATGGTAAGGGGTGTTACATTTCCGACGAGTGCTTGCGGTGTTCGGCCACACTGGGTCAACTGGGTCAGCTGGCCAATCAGAGCAGACTGCGCTTGTCGGAAGGAGAGGGACTTTGTAGCGTTTGAGAGGTTTGAGAGAGGCGGGGCATAGAGGACCTACAATAATGTACAGTATTTGAAAAATAATG
>NW_015664991.1:10175-16997 GCF_001515625.1 Sinocyclocheilus rhinocerous | reverse complement strand
TAAGCATAGCTATACATAAACCCATATAGGAAATTATCGAGTTATCGAATAAGCATGTTATAAACTTCTGAAACATTGGTGTTTCATATTTTAGAGCAGTCACTGCAATTTATGGAAGAACTCAATTAAATCTGTATGTGGGAGTGTGTGTGAAAAAATCAGATGTAACCCCCTTTGTAATCCTTAACATTTTCATAAGTAACTGTAACTGATTACAATTACTTTTATTTTGTAATTAAATTACGTAATTCCGTTACATGTAACTAGTTACTCCCCAAAACTGCTGACGGTGTTGTGATCTCTGCTCAGTTTGCAGTCTCTAATGTTTCAGCTTATGGTGATTTTATGAGGCCGTTGCACAAAGTGCTGCTGTGAAACGGCAGAATAAACTGATTCAAATTTCATTTCAGGAATGGCTCACAACTTGAGATTTTTGCAGGCTAAATATTTGAACAAACATGAGGCTTTTAAAGTTTAATCATGTGAGAGAAAGATCAGAAGTGTAAACGCTCAGAGAAGCCAAGCAAACATCTGTGTCCCATGTGAATGAATGTGTACTGAACACATCTGCTCTCAAACGCAAGACGACACGCACTCATTCAACATTCCTGCTCTGATTCAGTCACGGTAATCTAAAGCAAAACATGTTTGTCTTCAGAAGCTTTCATTATAATAGCAGTGTTACTTTGCCATAGTAAATTATTTTAAAATTATTTGTTAGCTAGAACATTTGTGGTTGTCATTTGGAGATGATTTATCCTCCCCTTCTACAATCAAATGTGGTGTTCCACAGGGCTCTCTGCTGGGCCCAATTTAGTTTTTTTTTACTTATATGTTACTATACCTCTTGGAATCGCAATTCAGAAACATCATATACATTTTCACTGCTATGCTGATTATTTACAGTTACATTTATTATTGCAATCCAGTGATCTGACAAGCTTAGATGTCCTCCGAGCTTGGCTAGGTGATATAAAAATTTGATGACATAATTTTCTGCAATTTAATAGTGATAAAACTGATCTATCTATCTATCTATCTATCTATCTATCTATCTATCCACACAACCCTATATAGGTCAAGCAGTTTGGAGAATGGATGGATTGTTTTATTTATTTTTTTTTTTTTATCGAAATGTTAAACAATGTTAATTGTTATCTTTTTAGTGTTAGTTAACAACAACAGCACTGGTTCAGTTTCCGTTGTGTGTAAAACTGCTGAGCACAGCATATATTTGTCACAGATAGTGTCATTGTGTTGTTGTTAATGATCCGGCAGGTTGGCTGTTGTTTGTTGTAATGTCAGTAATCGTGTCGTCGTCTGCTGGAGTTCAGCACCTGTCATCCACATAATGAATTTCTCTTGACTTTGCTTTGTCGAACACAAACGTGTGCTAAAAATAACTCATTAAGCCCTTGGGATGATTGACTGTTGCCACGTTTGTGTTTCCCAGTGAATATCTGGATAAATTATCCTCCTGTTTCTGCTTGAGATGTAAATGAGCGCATTGATGCAGGAGCAAAAACATCAAACCTCAATTAGACTATAAATGCATGAAAGGGAAGCAGCACCTTTCTGTTCTAATGACTTTTTTGCACTTTAAAGTAAATGGATCAAATGCCGGAGTACGTCCTCAAAGATGCGTGCGGCTTCAAAGACACGCGGCACGGTGTTAGTGTGATTTGTATGGAAACAGATCATGCCGGATGATTGATCAAAGGAGCAATTCACCTCGATATCTGTCGAGATTACTCAAGCCTCTGTACGCTGTTGCATTGTAAAGACTGTCTGTTGTCTGATGTGTGGAAATAATCAGCATCTGCAATAGTGTTCCACAGAAAAAAAATTAAACTTAAATGAGTAAATAAGGACCCAATGTGATTGTAGTTTGTGACCGTACAAGCAAAGATACTGAAATGTGACGTTTTATTTGTTCTTCACATGTAGCCTGGTCTCTGGTTCTTGCATTTTTGCGTTGAACTGTTTTAACAGCTGCTGGCTCTCTAGAAAGGATCCATGTGGAATAGATGTATAAATCCTACAGTGAACAAGCTGTTTGGAGAATGGGTGGATTATTTTATTTTTAATATTACATTCATTTAATATTAATATTTAATACGTGGACCAAGCAGTTGGAGAATGCTTGGATGTTAGTTTTCCTCAAATTGTTTTTCACTGCAGTTTTCATGCTCAGTGTCATTGAACAGCTGTGATCTACACACACACACACACACACACACACACACACACACACACACAGAGACAGAGTATATACTTCATTCTGACATCAGTGATCTGTCTGAGCAAATACAACAGTTCACATGCAGTTACTTAAAGAGCTCTTGGGTGTAAAAGATGAATGATCTGAAGCGTCTGCTGGGTCAAAGGTGTTCAGCGTTCCTCGTGCTCGTGTCGTCTCTTACAGGCCTTTTCCACACATAAATGCAATGACATCCATAAAACAACATGCTGAATGAGGCAATATTAATGAACACATACTGTGATGTAAGTGATGACTGATAAATTTAACAAAATAAAATGCCATTTATTTCTCCATAAAATGTATCATAGAGCTCAGCAGCATGTCTGATGCTCTCTAATGTTCTTTGACCTTATAAAACCTAAATGCTGTTGAATTGGTAGTGAATAAATCCACCTGTTGCTGTTTTTGCACTTATGTCACTCTGCTCTTGTGGTGTTTATTTAATTTCATTTTATTTTAATGGCCTTCTTTTCCCATGAGGTTCAAAGCGTGACATTTGAGGTCATGTGTGTTGGCTGTGAGGCAGAGACATTTTCAGGACACAAAACCAAACGCTGCTTTCTTCAGCATGAAAAACAAAATCCTGGAAAAACGATCCTGTTGTTTTTGTAGAGAAAAACAGCTGTTGTTAACAGAATAATTCTGTAAAAATACAGTAAAAATGTAAATATATTTGCAGAACAAGTTTTAAGTTTCAGGAGATCATGAATCACTATTTTTTATTATTATTCTGCATTAAATCAGAGAGTCAGACTCTAGTGTGCACGATCATTGTTTAGTCATTGACCAGCTTCTCTAGAGATTGTTAGATGTGAATTAGTCGTCTAGGTAGTCGTCATGTGATGCAGAGTGAAGTGCACTTGATAGAGCTCAAATACAAAGGCAGCTGAGTCATTCCGCTCAAGGACGTCTGTGTTTATTTGATTAACAATATGAGGATTCGTGCTTCCGTGCAGAGCAATGAGATGGAGGGAGGGATGTGTTCGATGCATGATTGTGATGCTCTCCGTCTGTTCTCTTCACAGCGCCTCCTACCGTCCGGATCGTGCACTCGGGTCACGCGTGTAACGTGGAGGAGGAGCGTTACTCTGAGAGGGTTTACACCATCCGAGAGGGAGAGACGCTCGAGCTCACCTGCCTGGTCACAGGACATCCACGACCACAGGTGAGAAAGAAGAGCATTACTGACCAATCACATCCTGAACACGCAGATGATCAAAACCAATAGGGGTGCACCGATATATCGGCCGATAATCGGTATCGCCATATAATCGGTATATGCTGTCAATCAAAAGAAGGTGGAAATATGTGTCAGATTGCAACTTATGTGTGAAGGAAATGCCTCTAGGATTTAGGGTTGCCAAAGTAAACGCAATTATAATGCAATCTCACTTTAAAAATAGTGTAGTTAACGCAGGTTCTATTTGACTCTATGAATCACCTGTAGTTTAAAGGGACAGTTCACCCAAAAATTTTGCCCTTTTTACTCACCCTCAAGTTGTTCCAAACCTGTATGACAAAAGAAGATATTTTAAAGAATGTTAGTAACCAAATAGTTGATGGTAGCCATCGACTTGGACAAAATACTATGGAAGTCAATGGCTACCGTCAACTTTTTGGTTACTAATATTCTTCAGAATATTTTCTTTGGTGTTCAGCAAAAGAAAAAAAAAATCATACAGCTTTGCAACAACGTGAGGATGAGTAAATGATGACAGAATTTTCATTTTTGGGTGAACTGTCCCTTTAAATCATGGTTGCCAGGTCCACAATTTTCCCCATCACAAAACATAATTTGTAATGCGCCTCCCATTCAATAATAGCAAAGATCTTTGTGCTTTGTGACTTCTGATAAGAAACAAAATCTCAGCTTTCAAATCCTGTACATTTTATCACAAATTTCAAACACTAAATGCCATTTTGATGTTTAAATGTGGTACTAATAATAATTATTATTATTAATAGTTTAAGAATAGTTTAATAGCAAGTTATAGTGTGAAATAAACATGAATGATCATCAGAAGGTGTTGAAAGATACATCTTACTGAAATGAATCGTGTCTCGTGTAATCTATCAAGTGTTTCAATTGCCGATAAAACAGCTTGTGATCAATATGTCACTTAACGTTGCATTTAAGTAATTCAGTGTTTACAATTGGTTAATTAGCTATACAAACACTAGAGGGAGCTTATTTACTGTTAATGATATATGTATATTTAAAAGAAATCTGATATGAACAAGTTTTTTATGAAACTACCTTATGTGCAGTTGAGTTGTATTCAAACATATCGGTTTTTATTTGAGTGTGATTATTATATCTATATTTAAATATAACAGTTTGGGCTCTGTTGTTAATTTTATTCTTTAAGATTATAGTAATGTTTACAGTATTAGTTGGGAGAGATTTCTTTCTCCTTAAGAAAGCTAAACTATTGGTATCGGCTGATGTCATTCTAAATAATCGGTTATCGGTATTTTTGGAGAAATTTTGTATCGGTGCCTCCCTAATAACCATCATTACTGAGACACTTTGTGTAGTGCTTCATGAGAACATTTAAAAGCATTTAAAAACTTGCATGCTTCTTCAGATGCGGATGATTGATTAATAAAATGTGCTTGCTTGAGGCATTACTGCTTGAAAGTAATCGACTAGTTGGTGAGTCAGTGTTTACTTTGTGTAAATGATGTGGCATGCAGAAGACAGTATATGAGAAGAGCTGAATGAGACATGATGCTGTATGTGTTGTCATGAACATGCAGGAACTGTAGTTTGGTTAATTGGTTGGCTATAATGTGTTTTTTGAACATAACCCATTTTAACAGTTTTAGCCTACATTTGCATAATTGCAGACATATTTGTGTTTTTTTTTTACCTTGAATGTGTGAGGTTTCTGGTGTCAGTTGCTTTCAGAAATGTTAGCTGAACAAAAACAGGCCATTATGCTGCTTGATATTGCAAGCTGGTGTATGTTATCATGCTATTTTAAGACAAGACACTACAGGTAAATAGGGTAAATAATAATAATAATAATAATAAAAATAGATATCACCAGATGCATATTTTTCCCAGTTCATTAATTCAGTACATTAAGACAAATGTTAAGACTTTTTTTTCTGAAATGTTATGTTTTCATAATGCAAATGAGGCATTATCTAAATATAAATGCATTCATTTGCATACATTTCTGAACAGAAATCTGAACATTGGTTCAAAATTCTTGTTACATTTTGTTAACAAGGTTTTTCCAGAAGGGATTTTGGATTTCTATTTTTATCACTCATAAATCAGAAAATACTGTCAACAGACAGAAAACAAATACAATTTCACCATGTTTAAAGGAGTAAAGTGTTATATAACTCTGCGCGAATGATATATGAACAAACCCCTCAGTATAGAGGGGAATAAAACACTTATTTTGTAGCACCAATAATTCTACTATTCACTACATTTTGTTACTCTTCTAATTATTCACCTAGCAGCTAATAAATCAGAAGCACATTCACATGAAATAATAGCTTAATTTTGCATAATTTTGCACTGAAAAATAAAAGTGATAGTCATATTGTTATCCTTACATTAATGTAATTTTTGTCAATTTCTCTAGTAAAAAATTTCATTGTAATTGAAGTCTCCATCAGTATTCATAAAGTAAATATACAAAGTGTTTTTAAAAGGATATTTATTAAAACTCTTTATTTAGTTAGTTCATATTGACCGATATGCATTAATAAATAAATCTAACACTTCCCTAAAGTCTAAACTTTAAAATTCACCATTATGAATTGAGGTAGAGTGAACTTTTTTGAGTTTAATTAAGTATTTGTAATGCATGTATTGCAGCTGAAATGATTGGCTGATCATCATGGATCACTGAAATCAGACTCTAAATGTGTCTAAAGTTCAGCATACTGTCACGAATCTCTGGAGTTTAGACGTGAGGAAATATGATGGTGTGAATGTGTGTGTTCATCCACTCAACTGTACAGTATTTCCCAGCTGAATATGACCGCACAACCAACCGTATAAACGCCGCTAACCCAGAATAAATCCATTCGCGGGGCCAGATCAAGCGGAAGGGCTTTTTTTGGCTCGGTTGACAGATCTGATGCGATGTTGGACAGCGGAGGAATTTTATACTGCTGCATTCCAGTATTCAGACTCAAGATTAGACCGTTACACATACAGAATTCTAGAATTATAATAAAGAGTTATTTTAAAAGCCCCACCAGGATGTTTTTTATTAGCAGTATTGCAGCTCAAATGCACTGTTTTGCTGCAGCTTTTTGCAAATGTTACAATGCCATTTTTATGCAACATTTTTTGATGTTCAAAGGGCAAATACTATCTGGCTTTTTGGACCCTTAAATTTTTTTATTTTTTTTATTTTTTTATATATATTTTTTATTTTGTTGTGTTTTAATTTAATTTAATTTAATTTAATTTAATTTAATTTAATTTAATTTAATTTAATTTAATTTAATTTAATTTAATTTAATTTAATTTAATTTAATTTAATTTAATTTAATTTAATTTAATTTAATTTAATTTAATTTAATTT
>NW_015664991.1:0-9180 GCF_001515625.1 Sinocyclocheilus rhinocerous | reverse complement strand
TTTAATTTAATTTAATTTAATTTAATTTAATTTAATTTAATTTAATTTAATTTAATTTAATTTAATTTAATTTAATTTAATTTAATTTAATTTAATTTAATTTAATTTAGTTTAGTTTAGTTTTATTTTATTTTGCATGCGAGATTCAGGCCATTTTCATCACATTCATGCTGTGATAAAAGTGCAAATTAACAGTTTTTGAGTCAATTCTGATTGAGTTTTTCCTGATAATTTGCATAAGTCTCTGCTTATTGTAATGCAGTTTTTATGCAGCATTTTGTGTTGTTTTGCTTTAAAAACAAACCATGCATTTGGGCTCCTGATTTATTATTTTATTTTATTTTATTTTATTTTTTGGGCTCCTGATTGATTGATTGATGGATTGATTGATTGATTGATTGAATTTTATTTTATTTTATTTTATTTTTTGGGCTCCTGATTGATTGATGGATTGATTGATTGATTGATTGAATTTTATTTTATTTTATTTTATTTTTTGGGCTCCTGATTGATTGATGGATTGATTGATTGATTGATTGATTGATTGATTGATTGATTGATTGATTGAATTTTATTTTATTTTATTTTATTTTATTTTATTTTATTTACCATCCATCCATCCCACACATGCAAAGATCAGTAAAACAAAGTTCAGTTAAACAAAAAATAAAATTGGATGCAAAAGTTTTACACAACAATCCTAACATATATAATTAAAAACAAAGGTCTAAAACAAACTTTATGCTGATAGCTAGAGCATTTTATTGGCCATTAATATTTACTTTTTTATTTAAATCGTATTTTTCATGATTAAGTCATTTTTGGCCAACTGACAAATAAACGTAATCCTGCATGTTTTCCCCTCGCTTGTCTGACTGTGAAATGCTGCATCATGAAACGGCTGAAATGCGCTGTGATTCAGCTGCTCATTCAGTATCTAGACACACAGACTCTGTGTTATGCTGCAGTTCCTGAAATGCTGGCAGCAAACGAGCAGGTTTTATTTCTCTCTGAGCGAGCGCCAGAAGCAGCTCAGAGTCTCAGCGATGATTGATAATAAGATATTAAAAACATGACAAACATCTGTCAAATCATGTGCTCAACCGCTGCTCTTCAAGCAGAAAGTGTTCAAGAGGTCAAATCTTGGAGCATTTATTCCCCCATGTCCACTTTTGTTTGTTTGTTTATATTTAATCTTGTTTTATTATTTAGATCACTTTTACACTTTATTTGACCCTTAATTAAAAATCAAACAGGTTGTGTTTTTTAAAGAGCAAGATAATTATACTAAAACTTGTGACGCGCTTTTGTCATTTTTATTATTTTTTAAATTCTGATTTTATTTTGTATACATTTTATAAATTTTAGTACTTCAACCAAAACTTCTTTTCACTTTCCAATTTCAGATTTAACATCAAATTTTATAATATACCTTATTTCAGCTCTATTTAAATGAACATGTACAATACTGCAGAAGAGGGACATTAATGCGACTCATTGTCCATATTATCAGCTTTAATAACTGTTTTCATTAAATCTCCAGGTGCTTCATCTGGTTTAATATATCTTAATCTATTAATATATCTATTGACATACATTCATGGACAATACAGTAATGCACATGCTATAAAACTAAATCAGCTGGGTTTTTTGTTTTTTTTAATCAAGGTACTAAAATCTAGAAAATATGAAGCAAAAATTTTTAGGTCACTGACAGAAAACAACACTGTTTTTTATTTTAATGTATTGTTATTATTTGTTTTTATAACATTGCAACAGTTAAGTTGTAGAAGTTGAGTTCTAAGAAGAAAAAATACAGTAAAATTTACCATTATAGTATTACGTAAAATTATTTCTTTTTTATTTTAATTTTCATTTTAATTCTAGTTCAAGTTGTAATAATTTTCTATAAAATAATTCTACTAAAACAGAGAAAATATCAAGCAAAATATCGAGATCTGTAGCTGTCATGTTGATTGTTTTCATTTCTAACACTAACAGCTGCAGAAAAGATGAATGTTTTTATGTTGTACAGTAATTCTGGTGATTTGTGAGCAGCATTCGTCCCGTTTGGGTCATTGCTCCAGCTTGATCTTTTACAGAAGTCTCTATTAATTTCGGTTGTGCTTTATTTAGCCGCGGCAGCAGGTTGTTTTGCAGGATCTGCTGGACTGGATAAATGAAATGTGATTTGTGGGTGTCCTGGGGATTGACTCTGCCCATTCACCCTAATTAATATTTAATTCCTCTTTGATCAATGTACAGCCCGTTAATTTGTGGCGGTGGCAGGTATTGATCCCGATATTTCAGATGAAACGGTGAAGCCTGTTGAGTTAGTGTGACGCTCCGACGCTTCATTATAAACGAGAGCGCGGGAAGATCAAAGAGTCTCCTTTGAAATCAGATCATTAGGACGGAAGACGTCTGATCCGGTCCAGAGCCTACAGACCGAACCGAGAACTTCACGTCAGAAGAGCAGCGTTATCTTATGGCTGCAATATAACAAAGAGTGAAAAATTTAAGGGGGTCTGGATACTTTCCGTACCCACTGTATGTAGATATTGTGTGTCTGAATACTGTATGAGCAGCTCAATCATAACACACGTCAGAGATTGTATGATACTGCATATCACACGGAGACTGACGATGATACAAAGGAAAAAAAGCAGGATAATTCATTTGTCAGTGGGACAGAAATGTTAATGGCAGCTAAAATTATCCAGTTATTAGCAAAATGTTTTTTACACATCGTTAGTTTTAATTGAAATATTTATATCTTCTGGTTTGATGTTGCGAGTCATTTTTATAATGAATGTGAGCGCAGATTTAGTCTGTTCCACACAGATTGTGTTCCGCGCTTCTTTCATGACATTCAGTCATTTTGGAGCATCTGTTTGAAGAGGAGCAGCGTGAACTTTCTGCTTTCTGCAGTGTTTCATAGAAAAGAGAAAGTCGTGCAGGTTTGAATGACATGAGGGCGAGTAAATGATGACAGAACGCACATTTTTAGGTGAACTGCCTCTTTAAGTAGTTTGCAAAAATTGTCTCCTGTTGCCGTGTTATTTTGACCTGAGCTTTATGAACACACACACACACACACACACACACACAAACGCACACACACGCACACACACGCACACGCACACACACGCGTGCGCAATGCAATTTTACAATTTCATAAGTCCTTCTTATCACAGTCAAATACATACAGATTAATAAAAAGTAATGTATGCCAGACTCAAGTGACAATGCTTGATGTGACCCTCATGGTATTTTCTTTTCTTTTCTTTTATTTTATTTTATTTATGGTTTCGGAGTCAATTCTGATGAATATTTTTTGATATTCTGCAGCTCTGGCCGTTATTCGTTATTCTTGTGGAGGTGACATTGTTGTGAAACGTAAATCTAGGGAGACCTTTTGGATTTTTACTTTAGACACATTATTTCCCAGAGGTCTCAATCAAGAAATTGATTATGGTATGTTTTACTTATTCCTTTTTCTTTTCTTTTTTTCTTTTTTTCTCCTTAAACTTGTTTGGAAGCCACTCCCCTAATTGGCAGAGTGACACACCTGTTGCTGATTACAAGAATGTTTAAAGCATTGTTTGGTATTGCTGTTCTTGATGTCTGATGAAGGCCTTGATAACGACGGAAACGTCATTTTAATCAATAAAGTTTTCATCTCAAGAATGAGTGCTGCACCTTTTTCAATTGATATGGCTTTTTGTATAAATGTGAATATATGAGGATGCTGAATCTGCTGAGGCTGAAGGAAGAAACTCTGTTTTAATGGGGATGAAGTGACGAAGCGATGAACTTATTAAACTCCCACAGTCCCTTTCTCAACTCTTATGACGTGAGATTTATCCCCTACCTTGAATCATTGTAACTGTGTGTTTTGAAGGCCTTTTCATTTTCTAATTTTCTCTCAGCAGTTTGACAAGCACCTTTATATATTTCAGAAATACAAGCAGGGTTTGTTTTTTTGGCTTTCCTTCGGCTGGGTTTCCGGCAAAAGCTCGTCTTTGTTGAATCTTCTCACAGAGATCACAGTCGACTCGATTCATATTCACGACGACACCTCAGTTTGAAATGACTGTCAGATTAATCACAAAGCACCGACAGTGAGGATTTAGAGTCTGTCTGTCCTCTCCGGCTCCGGCTTTCACACAGAAACACAACGTTGTGTGTTAAATACTCAAACACTCGCTCACGTGGCTTCAGAGATCAAATGGAGCTATCCCTGTGTTTAATTACAGTACCATAGAAAAGTTTTATGTTTGTGGAGTTTAACATGTCTGTTTGAAAGAAGTCTCTTCTGCCCACCAGGGCTGCATTTGTTTGTTCAAAAATACAGTAAAAATTGTAAAATATTATTACAAATTAAAACAGCTGTTTTCTATGTGAATCTGTATAATAGAAATATTTTGTAACATTGTAAATGTCTTTACTGACACTTTTGGTCAATTCTGTGTCCTTGATGAATAAAAGTAATCATTTCTTTCAAAAAATTAATCTTACTGACATTGTATAGACTGAAAAGCAATAGAAAACTTTTTCAGTAATAAATTGCTAGTAAATTTGACAAACAATTACAAAGAAACAGAAAGTAACGCATTGAATTAAATGTAACATTTTAAAGTAGAAAACCTGAAATGGCATTACATACAGTATATATATATATATAACCTTGCACAATCTGCTATATATTTATGTGATGGTGTTAGTTGGTCTGATTTATAATATGCTGTTATATCCATTTCAGGAGCTGTAAACCTCAAACATAAGTATCATAAATCTGAATCTACAGCCACAATGTCAGTTTTTATTATTTGGCTCCAGGCTGAAACAGTCTGAAATATTGTGTATCAGTTCACATTAAGATGATCTTATTGCCCCCATAAATGTTTGTCTTCTGTTTAGTGTTTTAAACCAAGATCAGTTATTGATTTTATAGAATACGATACTCGATAGGTTGTGAATTGCAGTCAGTGTTTCAATGCTTTGTTTGTAAGGTCACTGAATTTAAACAGAGCCTATAAACAAATAGCTTGAGGTTAAATTTATGGCACTAATGAGTTGGGTGGCCCGAATCACACAGACTGACAAAAACAGATCCTCCCTCCCCGTGTCCTGACTTTCCCAAGATCCCTTGACTGGGACACTCAATCCTCATCAGATCCTCCCCTTGGTTCTACAGGAACACGACGGTTAATCTCTGTCGCGATGGCGAAATAAAGTGAATGTCAGCGTGTGGTATCACCTTGTCACTCCGCAGAACACGTTTCTGCAGACTAACCAGCTTTGACTTGCAGAGTTTTGATGCTCAGGCTGATGGTAGGTCTTGTGTGGGTGGTTTAGTCACACGCTGTCTGGTCGTATAAAGCGATGCACAAAATAGCAAGACACACAGGAGAATAGGGTACAAATTTTAACTAATAGATGTCTCAGTACTTTCCCTAGTTAAATAAACACTGTACAATAAGACAATTGTTTTGTATTACAGATTTTCTGAAATGTTATGTTTAAATACGCAAATGAGGCATTATCTAATGAAATATGCACTAATTTGCTTTAAATTTACAGAACAGACATCTAAACATTGGTTTAAAATTCTTGTTTGATTTTGTTGATATATTAGAGTTAAAGGTTTTTATAGAAGGGATTTTGGATTTCTCTTTTTATCATTCCATAAATCAGAAAATACCACAGGCAGACAGAAAAAAAGCATTTCAGCTATGTTTTAGAAGTAAAATGTTAAATATATATATATATTTTATGTTATATGAACAAACCCCTTAGTAAAAATCTTCAGAATACAGAGAGGAATCAAACTCTAAAATTTGGTGCATGTAAGAGCTGCTGAAGTAGGGAAAAAACTTTCAAAAGTATGCATTGGAATTAAAATCTAGCCTATAGGCGCAAATAGATCAAGTGCAATAAACAAACACTTAAATGTGTGTTTTGGATTTTTTCTTTCCAATAGTTTGAACATTGGTTTGAAATTCTTGTTGACATATTAAAGGTTTTTTCCAGAGGTGATTCTGCATTTCTCTTTTTATCACTCCATGAATTAGAAAATACGGTCAACAGAAAGAAAAAATACATTTTCACCATGTTTAATAAAATGTTAAATATATGTCAAACTAATGTTATATGAACAAACCCCTCAGTAAAAACCTTCAGAATATAGAGATGAATAAAACTCTAAAATTTGGTGCATGTAAGTGCTGCTGAAGTGGAGAAAAAACTTTTAAAGTTATGTATTGTCATAGAAATCTATAGACGCAAGTAGTTAAAGAGTCTTAAATAAACACTTGGATGTTTTCTTTCCACTACTCTGAAAGAAGACAGGTTATGGAACCATAATTGACCAGTGCACAAAGAAAAACAATGATTTTTGCTATAGTGTCTTGTCTTGATCTGTGGTGTTTGTTCAGCAAAGTTGGGTTGAAGTCTATTTCTAAAAGGCCATTTCAGCTGTATTGCGTGAAACGCCTTCATAGATCTAGATTATTCACATGCATAAGACATGCATCGCTGCTTCTGCACTTGTTCATGCAACATTAACGTGCATATATGGTTCCATCAATGCTCCATTAGGCTCTAAATGGTGTGTAATGTGTCAAATGGTATGATTAGAGATTGAAGTGATTTTTTTCTCATGCAGATTCGATGGACCAAGACAGCAGGCAGCGTGTCGGACCGATTCCAGGACTCCAGCGTATTCAACGAAACCCTTCACATCGCAAAGATCCAGAGACATCAGGGCGGACGCTATTACTGCAAGGCTGAGAACGGACTGGGTTCACCGGCCATCAAGTCCATCAGGGTGGATGTCTACTGTGAGTTCTGCTCAGATGTTTCGTCTAAATGTCCTGCAGAGAAATGATAATGGAGTCAGTAGTCATCATAAATGAATGTGGAGCAGTTCAGATAATTTGATAAGAAACATTTGAGTTCATATTAAAATCTCTAACTCTTGCTTTGGCAGATCTGAGCGATTATTAGGTCTTTTTTGTAGGAGAAACATTTAAGGAAGAAGTTATTTTTTGAGTTCATATTAAAATCTCTAACTCTTGCTTTGGCAGATCTGAGCAATTATAAGTGTCTTTTTTGTAGGAGAAACATTTAAGGAAGAAGTTATTTGTCTCCATTCACTCTCATTGCAGTAAAGGAGAAACAGTTGATGTTATAGAGATCTCACTGGTGATTTCTCTTTTCTGTGAGCAGTGTTGGGCAAGTTACTTCCAAAAGCGTTATATTACTGCGTTACAGCAAAAAGTAATATACTACTGTAATATTATTACTTTTGTAATGCGTTACTCCCAACACTGTCTGTGAGTGGTTTCTTCGTGTGGATTGTTGGTGTTTCTGAATCACAGTCAGTGTGAATGACCCTTTTGACTTTGTGTTTTTTTGTGTAGGCTGCGTGAACTCTATTTAATAGAAAGAATAAGACCAAATGCAAATAAAGGTTATTTTCTATGGAAGCCCATTTCCTCCACAGAATAAAAAAGAAATAAATTACGACATTTCATCTCACAATTCTGATTTATTTTTTTATTTTTTTTGCAATTCTCGCCAAAAGTCAGAATTGTGAGGAAAAAAAATTAAGTGAATAAACTCAGAATTGCAAGACATTAAAAAAAATGAATTGCAAGAGTTTCTGAGTGATCTCACAATTCTGACTTTTTTTCCCCTCAGAATTCTACATATCGCAATTCTGTTTTTTTGTTTCTGCCACGGAATAAAAACTTTGAAAAAAGGTATTTGCGACTTTTTATCTCACAATTCTGACTTTTTTTTTTTAATTCTAAGTTTATACTGCATGTCACATTTCAGACTTTTCTTCTCAGAATTGCGAGTTTATATCTTGCAGTTCTAAGTTTATATATTGTAATTCTGAGTTTCTTGCAAAACTAATTTTATATCTCACAATTACAAAAAAAAAAAGTCAGAATTCTGAGATGGTCACAATTAACTTTTTTTAACAAACAATTTTCTATGCTTTCCTGCTACAAAAAATGGCATTACATTTACATTTAGTCATTTTGCAGACGCTTTTATCCAAAGCTACTTACAATCGGGGAATACATAAAGCGATTCATCTTAAAGAGGCAAACAGGCGGGAAGTGCTTGTAATACCAAGTTTCAGGCATTTGTTCAAATAAGTACAAGCTAGAAAGGGAAGGAATAAATAAAGAGAAAGAAATTTTTTTTATTAAATTTAGGATGAACTAGTCATTAGATCTGAATAGTTCTTCAGTTCCAAATTGTGGAAGTTTAAGGACGCATGAAGTTTAAGGACTATATGATTTTGTTCTGTTTTTATGATTGTTGACTGTACATTGTGATTACCGTGAGACCTTGTGTAGAAGCCAAGACAGACTATGTATATTTAGTGACCTTTTATGTCAGACTTAATGTTGTCCATCTCATTTAAGATTTTGGCAATGACTGACAGCAGTTTGAAGCTGAAATTTCAAAAGAGAGAATTGCATTGTTTTTATCATTAAAGACTATAGAGAGAAGACATTTAAACATTATTTGGACAAAGAGAGGAAGATTAGAACCAAAACTAACACCAGATTTAAACCTGTGTTTCCCAAAACCTGTGTCTAACCACTATGCCACAGCTCTGACAGTATGTGCAGCTCTTTTAGGAATAGTTCATATATATATATATGTAATATTTTTATATAGAAACCTTGGAGACAAAATCTCAAGAATATCATATTTTCTGGTCCTGCTATATTTCACCCAAAATCAGGAGAAAATTACATGCAACCCCTCAAATTCTTATCACTGTAATCCAAACAAAATAATTACTTAAACTGTGAAGTGTTTATACATCATGCTATAATAAATTATACTGATAAAAAATATATTTTTGTATTATTTTTTGAATGAGATTCTAATGAGAATCACTGTTGAGAATAAATACAATCACAAAAACAATATAATAATTACTTGTACTAAAAATAAATTCTGCTGACATATATACCTGTAAGTATTATTTAAATGAGAATCTAATGAGAATCAATGATGAGAATAATGAGAGTCATGAAAACAATTAAAAGTAAGATGACCAGTTACAAATTACATTAATGAGAGTTTGGGCAGAAATGTGTTGAATTGGAATGAAAATAATGTTGCATTGAAATAAAATGTAAACGA
>NW_015664990.1:58960-66460 GCF_001515625.1 Sinocyclocheilus rhinocerous | reverse complement strand
AGAATGTAGTGTAGAGGAAATTCAGTGCAGATGAAATACTCTTCCAGATGTAAATGTAAGGCAAGAACAATAATTCAGCATAATTCATGTTCTACAGCGCGCACACACACACACACACACGTGTATATATATATATATATATATATAAAATCTGATTTTAAGTTTAAAGGGACACATCTTTTTTCACATGGGTGATAGGTGTTGGTTAACCTTTTTTTGTTTCGATATACACAATATATATATAATAAAACTCCCTGTTGAAGAACTGTACAATAAACATATTTTCGTATTTATATGTGCATCTACAGCTGAATATGTTTTATAATCTCTCATCCCTCATTCAGCATCACATCATTTGTTTATTACTCTAAACAAAAGCCCTTTTCATTTTTCTTCCTCGTTCATGTGTTTTTCTCTGTGTTGCTCTTTGTTGCTGTAATTCTACAGAAGTGAGTTAATTTGAATGTGGTAGATCTGGAGGGTCTGTATGTTTCTGTATGCACACAATGTAATGACACATGCAAATAAAAGACAACAGCAACAACACATTCAACTCATTATTAATACAAATCATACACACAGAGAATGTGCCTATGATTATTTCGCTATGTACACAGGTGACGTTGCTTCCTCTTCATATGATGCTAACTCACAGTCAACATTATAACAGTACATCTCATTTACCGGTGTTACAAAACATGCTTGCTACTTGAACCTCTTTCTCACTCTTTCTTTCACTGATTAACATGCATATGAATATCTCCAATGACTATACATGACTCATGTTCACATTCACTTATGCCATTCTATACTGCAACAGAAGCTACATTTAAAGTGCAAAAAGGTGCATAAATGCATTTACACATGAGTTACAAGAGGAAATTAATTTAAATATAGAAACATTAATGAATGAAAATGTCAATTCATAAATAATTAAATATACACTCTGTCATGTCAACAGTTGAGATGAAAATAATGGTTTTAATTAATAGTGTGTCTTTTAATTGTTAAGTCTGCTGGGAAGTCGTGGCCTAATGGTTAGAGAGCGCCCACTGCTCCGGGTGTGTGTTCACGGTGTGTGTGTGTTCACTGTTGTGTGTGTGCACTTTGGTTAAATGCAGAGCACTAATTCTGAGTATGGGTCACCATACTTGGCCACATGTCATGTCACTTTGTGCGTTCCATGAGGAGGATAATTCAGCACCTCCAGTGGTGTTTGTTTATCAGATTTACCAGCTACATTACAATGTTAAATTGTGCACATTTAATTATTGTATTTTTTGAGTGAGTTAAATTTAGCTTAACCATTAATTAACAAACGTACTAACATTCAAACCACACTATTCAGGGCTCACAAGATTTCAAAATCCCTGGTAGCCCTTCGGGCAGGCATTCTTCAGATTTTAGTAGCCCAAAAATGAATTTAACTAGCCCGAATAAAAGATATTGTATTTTTTCTTCAAATAACAAGTCAAGAGAGTAGGGGTGCAACGGATCACAAATCTTACTGTCCGGATTATAATACATTATCATATCACATTTTGAGTCACAGATCAGATAATTTTTCAGATGAGCAAAAAAAATATGGTTCTTTAATAGGCCCATTTAAGTAACACTTATTATTTAAAGAACAATTTACTACTTCGATACCACAGCAAAAACTTGTATCATATAGGAATGTAACGATTCACTCAACTCACGATGTGATATGATTCACGATACTGATTTCACAATACAATTTTCTCACAATTCTTTTATAAATAATACAAATAAAAGAAATTTCTCCATGCAAGTAAACTAAAGTTTTACCTGTGTATTTTAATCATGTTATTTAGATTGTAACATTTTGAAATTTGACACAAAAACAAAATGGTCTGACTTTAGTTTTGTGATACTACATAAAAAATCTAAACGAAACAAAAACAGCAGACGGGCTGAATGAGACGCAAATGTCACTCTCTGACAGCAGGTGGCGCTCAAACAGCAGGTATTTATAGGCTGCTGCCCCTTTAAGACCGAATGCACGGATCCAATATAATGATGCACGTGCGATTTCTTTCTCCACTGTTTACGTTAATTTAAGACATGAAAATGCTTGCCGAGATAGTTATTTTTTGATAATTTTGAGTGTATGTGTCCATTCAAGCGAAAGAGGAATCAATTCTGTGTTCGTGCTCTGCCTGAAACGCCGCTTTGTATGTGCGTGCTTTGAGCGTGTGCGCGCGAGCACCGAACTGAATTCTTCATGCGCATGGTTTAAAACGCTTAAATGTTTAAATTGGTAAGACTTAGAAACACGTGAACACGTGTAAATGATACGTGTAAATGATAAACTATGATCCGGTTCACCCCTACAAGCGAGTGAACAATGAGAATCAAGGAAGGGATTTTATATCACTATTCAAAATAGCCCAGAAAACACAATAGCCCCAGGACGTCGGGCTGGCGATTTTGCGAGCCCTGCTATTGCAAAGAAACTATGTAAATGAACTGAACTGACAAACACGACACAGTAACCCCTTATTCGTCTGTGGCGCGTTACGGCTCCGATGAGGTTTTGTTCCGTCCTTCACGCGGTGCCAACTCACACCTGGAGCATTTTAGAAGAGAAGCGACAGGATTCGCGAGAACACGTGATATGCCTGTCCTACAATGTTTGTCTTGATTATTTGTGTTCAAACATAGTTAAGTTGGCAAAATGTTTATATTTTGTCCAGTTTAATTTTGTTTATAGTTGTATTTATTGACATGCCCTACTTTGTTGTGCTGTAGACTACAAAGTTAATACACTTAAAAGTCCAGTTATGAGCGACAAGGATAAAAGATTTGTAGCTGTATATAGTCGTCTAAAATACATCCTCAATTATCTTGTATCTATATTTCACATACCATTTCTGGCCTCCTGGCAAGGATATAGTGATGTGAAATACGATCGGGAGTCTGCGCAGGGTGTTTATTTTGAAATTGACAGGATTTTTTTAACTTTTATTTTGTATTTACTGTGCGGCTTGGACAAAACAGGCTAGGCAGCTATCTTTAGCGACGCTGGGACGCTTCTGAAACATGTCGCAGCGCGACTGGTGTAAACACAAGCATTGACTAGTTTGGCTGCGATATGTGTTTGTGGATATGCTCGGCCCTGGCAGCTTTTAGAGCTTGTCTATAGCTGGACATACTGTTTTTCCATGCAATTCTAAAATAATATGCCAATATGGCTAGGAACTAAACTCTCATTCCGGCGTAATAATCAAGGAACTTTGCTGCCGTACCATGGGTGCAGCAGGCGCAATGATATTACACAGCGCCTGAAAATAGTCCCAGCTAGGTAACGTCCAATAAGCCTATTTTCAGGCGCTGTGTAATATCATTGCGCCTGCTGCACCCATGGTACGGCAGCAAAGTTCCTTGATTATCACGCCAGAATGAGACTATAGTTCCTAGCCATATCGGCCTAGAAAATCGCAGTCTTAGTACACGATGTAACTACAGAAGAGTCCAATTTTAAATAGGAAAAATATAGAAACTCTTTGGTCATTTTTGAGCGAGATGCTAATGGTCTAATCAGATTCAATGATCTATGCTAAGCTACAGCTAAAAGTGCTACCGCCAGACCCAGAGATCGGCTGAATGGATTCGAAAACAGTAAAACTCAACTGTTTAACTCTAGGGGAGTTGGAAAATGAGCCTATTTTCAAAAAAAGTGGAGTGTTCCTTTAAGAACTATGTCCATCTACTGACAAACTGTAACACATTTACATAGAGTTTTGCACGTAGAGGATCATTATGTGTCACCCAACACAATACTATGGAAATCAAATGGAAACAATTAACAATTTAGTTGAAATGGCTTAAAAAATACAATTATGAAAGGGGGCCATCTTGCCCCATAATTGAGGCAAAATTACCCCCTACCTGGGGGTATAAGTCCCCCGGGGGCATCTGACCATTACAGAACTAAAATAATATAATCTAAATATATAATAATATCTAAAGGTCAAATGAATGATTAACTTAAATGATTAACAAAAACAACAACAACAAACAGAAATGCCATTAACTAAACTGGTAAAATTGTGCATCTTGACAATGTGATTTGAATAAATTTACTGAAATTTAATGTTTCATAATGACAAATAAAGTACAGAAGCATAGTTACAGAGAGAGGTACCTTAAAGGCAATTACATTCAACAGTTTATAAAACTGAAAACTCAGTTTTTAGGTTGTTACGACTTTAGAACAGGGGTGCCCACACTTTTTTGTGTGAGGGTGTACTCTTTAAATGACAAACTCAATGAGATCTACCTGTTCTGCTCCAAGTTTGTCACTTGTAGAGTTTTAGCGCCCCCTAGTGGCAGTTCTGAGTGAAGTGAGTTCAGTGTTGATCATATTTGTCATATGTTGTGAGTAAGTTTAATGAGTAACTACATTTGTGTGTAGTATAATTATTACAAATATTAATGAAGGCTTATAAAATGTTTTGATTGTATAATGTTTCAAAACAAGCAGAGGTCAACCCTACAGGTAAGGTGAAGTGTAAAAAAGTGCTGGTAATAAGCTGAATATTCAGATTTACATGAATAATGTAGCGTATGACATAATGTGACGAATTATAAAGAAAAATAAGAAGACACCACTTCATTTGATCTTTTCCCCCTCGCTATATCCTCTTATATATATAAATTACCTCGTTTTATTAATTTTTATAATACAATCATTTCGTACATTTCGTGGTTACACGCTAACATAACAGGGTCAATAAACAAACAAACAAAATACAACAAAACAAAACAATGACATGAATTTGTCATGTCAGACATTCAGCGTGAACTTTAGGAGATCTGGAGGTGATGATGGATTGTGTGTGTTTTGTGAGGATCTACTCACCTTCATGACACACTAAAGGAAATTGTTTGGTGCAAGAAATGTCATGCCATAGTCCCTGAGCTTTCGGTTCAGTCACTGCACAGTTTTCATTACCTCCAACATTATTAGGTTCACCAGACATGTAGTATCTGAATGAGGAGTTACTCTGATCTGACCACTGCCATGAGTCTCTGACTCTGAACAGACCGATCCAGACATATGATCCAGATGAATTATTATCACTAATGATCTTCTGAACCTGTTGACTCTCATTCTGGTTTCTCACACTGACCAGATCAATGTGATTCTGTCTGCAGTAACTCTGAGCATCTCTCCAACTCTCCAGCTGATTGACAAAGACGAGTCCTGTGTTCGCTTTAAGAAAAACAAATGAGAAAAAGACTCATGAATCAGTTTGTTCATTATTCTTACGCTGCTTTATGGTTTGGATTTGAACAGGAGCAGCGGTGGAAACATCAGAAACACTTCATTCAAAGACTTGAGCTGCTTCTACAGCTGGTGATATATTGAATATTCACAATGTTTAAGATATTTTAAATTATAGCATGATCTGTCTAAAAACTAGATTCTGATTGGCTGGAACGAATGCGTTCAAACCATTAAATGAAACACACACACACACATACAGTTAGACAGTCAGTTACACACAGAGAAACATTTAGAAACACAGAAACTTGTTGTCACGGACTGCCTACTGTGTCGAAACGAGGAGTGCGGAGACGACGGAGATAAACACAGGGAACAATCTTTATTAATCCACATAAAGACTTGCTGTGCAGGAACACACTCGTAGCAAAAATAATAATAAAGGGAAAGAACCAAACATATAAATCAATCACAGGCACTTGATGCTGTTTAAGATGTTGATTCATGCCTTCCTTTAATCCAACAATGAAAAAAAAACTTAAACTAGCTTTTTTCATTTCAGGCTGAAAAATCAGAAGAAGATCAGGCGCCAGCGTAAGTGCTTCACATTTAGTTAACGTGACTCATATATTCAGGGATCACAAAAAGAGGACCACAAAGACATCTGTTGAGCAGTTAGGAACACAGTGGTTTTTGCCACTCTGGTAAAAGACCTTGAGGAAAATGGTTTTGTATTAGCTGATGGAAAGCTAGACAAAGGTACATTGTGTGCCATAGCTGGAGATAATCTTGGATCACATCACATTGGCGGCTTTATACTTAAGTTGCGTTCGTTTATCTGGGTTTGTGATGTCACGAACCCGGGAAGTAACTCGTTGTAGTCCCTACCAGCCGTTTTTGTAGGCATTAAACTGCCAGAATTTTAAAAGACGATATCTCCATTTGCATTGATCTTTCAGCTTCGTAACTTTGCAGATATTGTTTATGCTCAAACAGCAACATTACACACTAATTAACGTTAAAAAAGTGAAATTGCAATGAACCACCCCTTTAAAAGTAGCACACACACTCTGGCTGCGTTCGAAACCGCATACCTACTATGTAGTAGGCAAAAAGCAGTAGGCGAGCAAATAAGTACGTTTGAATCTTAAGTATTCATAAAAGAGTAGGTGAGAATTAGTAGGCGAGTGCACTAATTCTCGCGAGATTCGGACATACGTATACTTAAGTTGCGTTCGAATATGCCTACTTACCTACTATATAGTAGGAGAAAAGAGTACGTGAAGAAAGAAGTACGCTCGAAACCGCTGTATTCATAAAAGAGTAGGCGAGAAAATCCCCGGATGTCCAGATTCTGAAGTGCTCATTCGATGGACACTTTTCTATCCCAGAAGCCCACGGGAGAGGATCATCATCGTCATCATCAAACGTGACGGAGAACAGCGACGAGGGTGTTTACAAATGTGAGTATTAGAAACCAGAAACACGGATGCTTGTGTTAAAATCGCATTTGTTCAGCTACTGTAGCGTGTTGAATTGTTGAAGACACTAATAGTATAGTATATTTGTGATTTTGCTGTAAAAACACGTTTTATTATGTATAGCTAACAGCAGATCTCCTGTAAGCACACGTACGTCTCCAAAATGAATTTACATAAACCATATACATCTTAAAGACGATTACTAAATGTCTACAGTATTTAACATCTGACAGGAAAATCATTGACAACTATTACAGATGAGCACATCACAGCATGAAACAGAAATATGAATGAGTTGAATGGTTTAAAAAGACTTAAAAAGATGTGCAAATGATACAGTTTTGTGATGGTGCAACAGTGGCCCGATTAGGTTTCGGATAAGTCCCGTAACACGAGCGAAAGTCTCATATCGCAGCGTGCAGCGGCTGTCTTGTAGTGCAGGCGAGATGCGCTGATGTGAACCTGTTTTGAGGGTGAAAGAGAGAAGACGATACTGCTAAATCACTCATGCTGTTTTAATATGACTGATTCGATCTGATATTCTGTGTGGATTCATTCACTGCGGCCCGCAGTGTATTTTAGTACGGCCCGCTGGATCATATTAGACTCGGATGATCAATTTTAAAACATTTGAAAAGCAAGTCACATAAAGATTGCTTTCAGTTTATGATGTTAATACTATCTCCAACCAGGAGAGGTCGCTAGTTTCCAGCCGCTCCCCGTATTAATTTCAGCGCAGTAGGACGTGCACTCTAATGTAAACATTCA
>NW_015664990.1:48289-56507 GCF_001515625.1 Sinocyclocheilus rhinocerous | reverse complement strand
GTCTTCAGTTAAACTGTTTACATTTAAGGCCATGCAAACTCTTAAATGGTACAAAAAGTCTAAATTATAAGAGGTCTTTGGGGATGGAAAGACAAGAATTGCTATATGGATTAATATGACGATTAAACTTCAAAAGGCTATGATTTCACTGAATAAACTTGAGCGCTGCACGTCAGCTTTGTGTACTGCGGTTACCGGGGAAACCACTATATTTCTGCAATTCCGAAAGTGACACCTGCTGGCAGAGAACGAATCTGCTTTTTCAATAAGCCCATCTGCTATTTTTGCTACATATTTTTAAATGTGAACCAGTGGATTGACAAAAAGCTAATGCATTATAAAAATCTAAACAATTAAGACACTAAGATATATTTATATTATATGTTACTTAATATAATAATTAATTAATAATAATACTCAGAATAATAAGCCACGAAGTTAACAAAACATTGTACTCCATTGTGCTGAGCAAGAGTGCTTTTCTTCCCTGCCTCATGGGAGTCTTTGTCTCTGAATTAAAAGAGACCAGAACATGCCTTGTGTTGCAGAGCGTCACTATTGCTTGCCAAACAGAACCTGCAGAACTTTTCACCAGAGAAGCTCTCCAGGAATCCTGGAGGAGCAGTAGGCACTTAGATTATCAGCAGCAGCAAATAATGCTGTACCCCTCACAGTTTTTCCTAGTTTATTACATTTGCTCTAATGACTTTAGATCATGGATAAGAGGTCGCAGATCTTTTGCATAACCACACTTTTTGACTGTGGAGGTACTGCATAGTAGAACAAGCTGGATTGAGTTGTGGGTTGACCTATACTTTGCTAGCAATTAGCCAGTATATGATCTAGGGGTATGATTCTCGCTTCAGATGCGAGAGGTCCCGGGTTCAAATCCCGGACGAGCCCCCAAATTCTGTTATGTTCCCATATCAAGTCTAGGAGAGGGAAAGTCACGTAACAGAATAAAAATGGTGTTGTGTGTGTGTTTCAGCTGTGAGGATCAACAATCAATCTCAAAAGAAAACCCACTATGGCCTGGTTTCACAGATAGGGCTTAGACTAAGCCAGAATTAGGCCATAGTTCAATTAGGACATTTAAGTAATTTTTATAAACATGCCTTAGAAAAAAACATTACTAGTGTGCATCATTAAACAAAACAAAGGCAATGATATATTTTAAGAACATTCAGTGCAAGTTTTTTCAGTTGAAACAGTTCAGACTTACATTTTAGTCTGGGACTATGCATAAGCTTTGTCTGTGAAACCGGGGGTATATGACTTAAATCAAGAACATAACTTGAACATAACATAAATTTACAGATGCGGGAGGGTTCAAAGGCTTCGAGAGGGAGCTTAGGCCAAAACGACAAACATAACATCTAGCTAAATAAAAGGGGAAACTAACTAAACTACCAAAAGAAAAGAAAACAAAACAAAAATACATCAAAATACACTACCTCCCTTACTAACATAAACAGGAGGAAACAGGTCCAGAAAGAACAACAATGCAAACTTCTTATATGAAGAACCCGTAAGAAAAGAATATACAAATATTAACTTACAAACAAATAACAAATTTCCTTGTTGTAGAGATACAATTGCAACGACAAAAGGATTAACACAATATCACTAAGAGAAACCAATAAACAAAGTATAATTAATAAACAACAAAGGAACCCTTCAAGGATAGGAAGGGGAACCTCACAGAAACACAAACACACTGTTCTGTGGGGAAAAGCTGCTTAAATCTCCACTATTCCCTCACATCCTCCAATCAGAGTACACAGCCCATCATTGATCACAGGTGGCGGCCATTACCTCCTACTTGCAAGTAGAGGGAGAGAGAGAGAACAAGGGAAAAAAACAAACAGGGATGGGGCAGTATTTCAGATGCATGTATTTAAAATACATATTTGAAATACAAAATACTATTTTGTATTTTGACATCCCACCCTGCAAAAACTCAAGTTTAATTATTTAAAGGGGGAAGTCGTGGCCTAATGGTTAGAGAGTCAGACTCATAACACAAAGGTTGCGGGTTCGAGTCTCATACCGGCAGGGATTGTAGGTGGGGGGAGTGAATGTACAGCGCTCTCTTCCCCCTTCAATACCACGACTGAGGTGCCCTTGAGCAAGGCACCGGGCGCCGCAGCATAAATGGCTGCCCACTGCTCCGGGTGTGTGTTCATGGTGTGTGTGTGCACCTTGGATGGGATAAATGCAGAGCACTAATTCCGAGTATGGGTCACCATACTTGGCCACATGTCTCTTCACTCACTCATTAAGTAAACTAATTTAATATAACATTTTTGAGCACATATTTGAATTATTTACAGTACACACATACATGCATTCATTACTTTAGTATTATGTTTTCTGTCTCAAGTGGCTAAAATAAATGGCAATGCAACTTTTATGCATGCAGTTCATTTACAAACTTTTGCTTGTTCTGTGTTGTGGCTTGCTTTACAGATTTGATTGTTTTACTGGATGGCTCAAAGTCATAGCAGTCTGTGCCAATGACTTTATTAATTTTGCATACAATAAGAGATAACTGTTTGGTCTACATAGCACATATGATACCAATCATCAGAGGATGCTCATTCTGTTGCAATTCAGAACTTACTATCATAGCCGTAGCCAGGGTTTGAAGGTGATTAGTGAGGTGAGACAGAGATGTAGATGTTTGTGAAAGATGTTTTCTGTTTTGAAAGGATGAACACTGTAAAATTATACCATAGTCTATTTATTGCTAATATTTACTATAGATTAGGGGTGGATAATTTTATCAGTTGTTTATTATTCATGCAACAATCCATATTACTGTTATAGTTTTCATTAATAATCATTGCTCTATGATAACTTTTGTCTAGTGCTCCTATGGATGTTTTTAGCATGACTTTGTGAGAATTTAATGACTACTGAATAAAATATCATAGACTTCTTCATGGCTAGTGTTTGCGTATTTCATTTCATTCTGTAACCTACTTGTTCTACAGATCTGTGTATCTAGTGTTAAATGCTACTGTTTTTGATAACGTTGATAACTTTTCTAATAGATAATATCATGATATTTTTTTGCGTTTCCCTTACCGAATGTGCAATCCTGTCAGCAATAACATGTCCATGGGCTCTTTTAATAACTGTCATCACGGCGATGCAGTGTTGCCAGATATTGCTATCAAAACAAAAAAAACGAAAAATAAACCTTAAATAAATTGCAACTTCCCACTCTATTAACTTTCTAAAGTGTCAAATTAAGTGGAAAAGACAAGTCCAAAAAACCATATAATCACTGGATCTGGCAACATGGAGGCTGCGCCCGTGCCCTCAAGATTCGTTCACTCCGCCAGCGTCTCGCAGCCATCGTTTTCATACCACGGACGCTAAACATTCTTGCAAATGGTCTAAACTTTCCTCTTGCTCATTCTCTTGCATCCACAATTTCCGGGATATTGTATCTAATTTGCGGGCCTCAGGGGAGCCACTATTAATATGCGGGAGACTCCCGGAGCTTCCGGGAGAGGTGGGATGTATGCAAACCCAACTATCATGTACACAAGGTACAGATGAAAGAGAAAACAGCTCCATCTAGCATTAGGAAGCAAATATTCTGCGATTGGATTCAGAGAGAATCATTTCCTAAGGTTGGAGTCGACTGCACTCTGGTTGCACCAGCTGGACGTAAAACGGTCTGGTGTAAGCCCTATGCTTAATATTTACACTGTCTGAAACTATGTCTAGGCACAGCTACGCCCAGTGTCAACATTGACACATTTTACCGCAGTGAAAGTTGAGACGCCATTTATGATGCTATGATTACAAACTTAAGTTTACTTTTGTACGTCTAGCTGGTGCAACCAGCCCCAGTGAATGAAGTCCTCAGAAGGGCCTCATTCAATTTAACAGCAGCGCTAATATTCAACTGAAGGCCCCAATATGCCAGCAGGGTACTTTTAGCACACATCCTGACGTTGCCGCCAACACTACTGACGCACTACTGACTGGCAACGTTTAGATGAATATTATAATATAATATAGAAGCTGTGTGCTTCTCAACAACAACATTGTAAACATTCCAGGATTTTTCTCCATATATTGGACTTCTATGGTGCTCAACAGTTTGAACTTCCAAATTGCAGTTTGAGTCCAGCTTCAAAGGGCTTTACACGATCCCAGCCGAGGAATAAGGGTCTTCTCTAGTGAAACAATCTGTCATTTTCTAATAAAATAAAAATGTATATACTTTATAACCACAAATGCTCGTCTTGCAAAATCTTGCTAATTACTTATAAAGCCCTGAATGGTTTAGCTCCTCAGTACTTGAGCGAGCTCATATCACATTATAGTCCTTCACGTCCGCTGCGTTCTCAAAACTCTGGCAATTTGATAATACCTAGAATATCAAAATCAACTGCGGGTGGCAGATCCTTTTCCTATTTAGCGCCCAAACTCTGGAATAACCTACCTAACATTGACAGAGTGTGTCTGCCTCCCTAACAGTTTAAATCTAGATTAAAGACCCATCTCTTTAACCTGGCTTACACATAACACACTATCACATCTCTATAATTCAAATCTGTTAAAGGATTCTTAGGCTGCATTAATTAGGACAACCGGAACCGGGAACATTTCCCATAACACCCGATGTACTTGCTACATCGTTAGAAGAATGTCATCTACTCTAATATTAGTCTGTTTCTTTCTTATTCCGAGGTCACCGAAGCCACCAGATCCAGTCCGTATCCAGATCAGATGGTGGATCTGCACCTAGAGACGTACTAGAAATTGCAGACACCGATTAAAAACAACAAAGCTACTCAGTTGGAGAGAATTAAGATATGGATAATAAATATTGAGAAGCACTGCAGGGTATGAGAGAGAACTGGCCCCCCGACTGAGCCTGGTTTCTCCCAAGGTTTTTTCTCCATTCTGTCACCGATGGAGTTTTGGTTCCTTTGGCTTTCTTAGTTGGGGATGCTTGACTGATTGCACAGATACTATTGGAAGAGAGCTGAACTGGATGATGACATCACTGAATCATCAATGAACTGACTTTATCTGGAGAAATTACTCTGTTATTGTCCTCTTGCATTATTAACAAACTCTTTTCCTGTTTGACACTGTAGCTGCTTTGCCACGGGTTGTGTCAAATTTATTTTGTGCAAGAAGTTTTCTGGAAGAAATTCCATATTATTCCCTCCAGTCCACTAATGTGTTATTTCTCCAACACGTCCTGGCCTATGCATACTAGCTTGCTTGATTTACGTTAGTTACGCGCATTTACACGTTACGTTAAGTGTTTCCCGCATGAGGTACTTTGTGTTGTACGTTGCCATGATGTTCACACACGCACGAAACTACTACGATGGTACCTCAACGTTTCACAGACACAGTGAAATTAATGTTGAATTGCTTTGCTTGTTAAGATAATGTAAACCATTGAGGCAAGAAAAACTTATTCATATATCTTAAAACGTCTGGTTACATGAGCCTAAGCTCTTTTTTTTTTTTTAAAGATGAATGTGCTGTTATGTGAAGGATGATGTTTTACATTGATAATACTAGTGAAGTACATAGCCTATAGTTTACATAATAAATAATATTTTAGCATGCAGATACGTCGCGAATATGGAAACATTTTGATTCGTGCCGAATGAGAGCTTTAAATTAATTGGTTTTGGCTTGACGTCAATATAGCCTAAATACTGTTAACTTTAGAGGATTTGTTGTGGAGAGAGGAGAACTAAAATAGCTTATCGCTGTGTTTATAATGTTTGTAAACAGTTTGCTTTATTTACCGATATTTTAGCCTACATTATTTCTGAATGTAATAATAAAATGTGACATACAGCCAAAGAGCTATTTTTGAGACAAAAAATATGAGTAGCCTCGCATATTTTTTTAACCATGCAGCACACATTTTTAAATATTCTGAAGAAATACTTTTTCTTTAAAGCATTGTTTTTTCTTTCATTTAATACATTTGGCTATAAAAGATTATGCTGTATTGGCTATGACTAGACGCAGGATACCAGACCAAGACTCTCTTTGTGCGGCTGTCTTTTTTTACTTACATATGTCAGTGTCATATGTCATAAGTCAATGAGCAAGAGGTCTTTCAGGTCTGGAATAGAAGAACAAATTTGAGTTATTGCTGCAAAAAAGAAAAAAAAACTCTATTTTCGACTGTAAGGTTGCAGGGTTAAGTACTGTACATCTTTTTACATTCAACATTTAAAGTCAAATGGAGTTATATCTTAATCTACATCTGGCAGTTGGGGATAAGCAGAGGATGTGAGCGTGTAAGAGAGTGTGTTCTTTGTTTGAGGCTGCCTATGGTCGTATACTTAGACTATGCACATCCAGGAATTTGCATTCTGAATTACATTCAGTTAATTACTTTCAGTTATCACTTCTCAAACACTCTTTTTGAATTAGGAGTTGACTGAAATACACTGACATCTACAGAGAACTTGGAGTCATGTATTGGTGATATGAAAGTGATAGTGATGTGACACGTAGCCAAGTATTGTGCTCTACATTTCACCCATCCAAGTGCACACACTCAACAGTGAACAGTGAACACACACACACACCTGGAGCAGTGGGCAGCCATTTTTGCAGTTGGGGGTTTGGTTCTTGCTCAAGGGTCTCACCTCAGTCGTGGTATTGAGGGTCATTCACTCCCCCCACCTACAAACCCTGCCGGTACTGAGACTCGAACCCACGACCTTTGGGTTACAAGTCCAACTCTCTAACCATTAGGCCAAGGTCATTTGTGTCACGTAAAAAATGTAAATATCACTAGAGCTGCCCACGACTAAAGATTTTACTAGTTGACTAGCAGTCGTTCATTTTAGCCATTAGTCGATTAATCGTGCATTTACATAAATATAATTAAATAGATACCATAATGAGCCTTTAATATTCGACTCTGCATGTTGCACTGAATCTAAAGATCGAAAGATCGAAAGTCTTGTGCTTTTTGGACAAACCGTCTCAATACACTAAAGCGTTACAGAGATATAGCCTCACGTCTACTTTGGCGTGCTCTTTATCAAATTCGATTGCATGTTAATCGAGAACGGTTTGACTAATCAACTTGAGTTTTATAACTCTCTTTCGGCATGGTCTGAAGACTATCTGATTCGGTTTTCATGAACGGTCATCAAAAATTCAAAACATTTTCATCAGAAAATGCATTTAAATTTTCTTGGTTTCTAGCCCTTACGGCTCAGAAGTTATTAAAATAAACGTGAATGAGCAGTTGGTGGTGCTTCAATATTATAAAACTGTCGATGCAAAATAGTCTGTTTGGAAAGCAGTTATTTAAGGACAGTTTGCTAACTGGCAGAACAGCTTTAGATTATTATTTCATCTTTATTCACTTATAGGTTGCTCACCATCGGTGCTATTTACACTAAGTGCAAATAGTGATAGATTCTATTTACACTAAATGAAAACAGCAGTATTTTCCTAGCCATATGCTATTTACACTAAGTGCAAATAGTGATAGATTCTATTTACTCTGTGTAAAAACACGTTCATCTGGCCCACAAACACAAGCAGGCCATAGCAGTCCTTTGTCAGCCAGAAAAGAAGCAGATAACCCATAACTGTTGCTGTTTTCCATATTTTAGTTCTGATAGTGAAGCTCCTTTTCTCCGCCAACCCAAAAATGAAGAGTAATCCAGGTGTTGAGAGGTGTGTCCAATGGGTTTCCTATAAAATCACTGGTCCTGTGCTGCAGAGCTCAGAGATCAGAGCCTTCTTCTGAGATTCATCAACCAACATCACTGACCTGACATCAAGCAGACTTTCTCTCCAGTCTCCAGCTCTCCAGCTTCAGGTCTGTTGAGCTTTTACTAGTTTACATTATTTCGTAGACACTGTTTAATAAAGGGAGACAATTGAGGTGCAATCATTTTTTAACACCAGAACAGATAACTAGGACCAGTTCTGTAACTATGGTATATTATCCACTGTAGAACTCTACTTATACTACTTTCAATGTTACATATAATAACAAAAAGTCAAACTAACTAAATGTTATCAGCAGAATAATCATTCACACTTTACAAAACATGTTACAAAGCGCATCACAAGGCAATGAAACATCATAAATGTGGCAAAGAAAGCTGAAAATGACCCAACAGGCTCAACCCAACATTTTTTTAGTGTCGAGGAGTATTTGTTGGGTAGTTAAACCCTCTGATGA
>NW_015664990.1:32842-47453 GCF_001515625.1 Sinocyclocheilus rhinocerous | reverse complement strand
TTGGTTCTTGCTCAAGGGTCTCACCTCAGTCGTGGTATTGAGGGTCATTCACTCCCCCCACCTACAAACCCTGCCGGTACTGAGACTCGAACCCACGACCTTTGGGTTACAAGTCCAACTCTCTAACCATTAGGCCAAGGTCATTTGTGTCACGTAAAAAATGTAAATATCACTAGAGCTGCCCACGACTAAAGATTTTACTAGTTGACTAGCAGTCGTTCATTTTAGCCATTAGTCGATTAATCGTGCATTTACATAAATATAATTAAATAGATACCATAATGAGCCTTTAATATTCGACTCTGCATGTTGCACTGAATCGAAAGATCGAAAGTCTTGTGCTTTTTGGACAAACCGTCTCAATACACTAAAGCGTTACAGAGATATAGCCTCACGTCTACTTTGGCGTGCTCTTTATCAAATTCGATTGCATGTTAATCGAGAACGGTTTGACTAATCAACTTGAGTTTTATAACTCTCTTTCGGCATGGTCTGAAGACTATCTGATTCGGTTTTCATGAACGGTCATCAAAAATTCAAAACATTTTCATCAGAAAATGCATTTAAATTTTCTTGGTTTCTAGCCCTTACGGCTCAGAAGTTATTAAAATAAACGTGAATGAGCAGTTGGTGGTGCTTCAATATTATAAAACTGTCGATGCAAAATAGTCTGTTTGGAAAGCAGTTATTTAAGGACAGTTTGCTAACTGGCAGAACAGCTTTAGATTATTATTTCATCTTTATTCACTTATAGGTTGCTCACCATCGGTGCTATTTACACTAAGTGCAAATAGTGATAGATTCTATTTACTCTGTGTAAAAACAGTGGTGGCCCACAAACTGAGTGGAATGATGGCACTTGTTTGTCCGATCTGAGCCACAAGCAGGCCATAGCAATGCCACGTGTTAGCCAGGAATTAAGCAAATAACCTATAACTGTTGCTGTTATCCATATTTTATTTTATTTTATCACCATATATGATAGTGAAGCTCCTTTTCTCCACCAACCCAAAAATGAAGAGTAATCCAGGTATTGAGAGGTGTGGCCAATGGGTTTCCTATAAAATCACTGGTCCTGTGCTGCAGAGCTCAGAGATCAGAGCCTTCTTCTGAGATTCATCAACCAACATCACTGACCTGACATCAAGCAGACTTTCTCTCCAGTCTCCAGCTCTCCAGCTTCAGGTCTGTTGAGCTTTTACTAGTTTACATTATTTTGCAGACACTGTTTAATAAAGGGAGACAATTGAGGTGCAATCATTTTTTAACACCAGAACAGATAACTAGGACCAGTTCTGTAACTATGGTGTATTATCCACTGTAGAACTCTACTTATACTACTTTCAATGTTACATATAATAACAAAAAGTCAAACTAACTAAATGTTATCAGCAGAATAATCATTCACACTTTACAAAACATGTTACAAAGCGCATCACAAGGCAATGAAACATCATAAATGTGGCAAAGAAAGCTGAAAATGACCCAACAGGCTCAACCCAACATTTTTTTAGTGTCGAGGAATATTTGTTGGGTAGTTAAACCCTCTGATGAAACAACCCAGCGGTTGAGTTACCGAGTGCAGGAGTGAGCAGCAGTTCTCATAGCCACCAAACTGGTGCATTTCTTCAGTGAAATAAAGGTTTGTATAAGTTTTATTTGATCTATTAAGTCATTATTGATCTGTATGCAATACTCTTGCAAGGCATCAGCGTTTTCATGAGGCAAAATAACCGATGCGACACTCCTTTAGGTGACTTCTGTCATATCCCTGTATGTTGTGTTGCATTAAATAAAGTAATTTCCAAGAGAAAGATAAAACGCTAACGTGTCAGAAAAAAAGAAAAACCAGAATCACTGGAATTGGAAAAAGGATCAGCCCCTTGTGTAACGTGTGCTGCGCACGACGAAGGAGGAACTTCAGAGGGTTTAAAGAGAAAGATAAAACGCTAACGTGTCAGAAAAAAAGAAAAACCAGAATCACTGGAATTGGAAAAAGGATCAGCCCCTTGTGTAACGTGTGCTGGCTGTGTAACCAAGCGCACGACGAAGGAGTAACTTCAAAAGGAGTTTTTAATCATTAATCCAGGAGAACATCCACGAGTCTGTAAACAAACAGTCATTTAATTTCAAATGCTCAGCAACGTAGATCCAAGTAATAGCAGACCATGAACTGAGGAACAGACGGGGAAAAAATACAAGAACAGGGCAATTAAGGAGAAACAGAACAGGTGTGTGGAACTAATTAATTAATCAAAAACCATAGAAACACACTGGAAAGCAGAGAAACAAACACAACAGAACAGGAACGTGACGCCTTGTGTCAGTATTTTGTTGAACCACCTTTTGCTTTAATGACAGCCTTTAGTCTGTTGGGATTTGTGAAAGTCAGATGGCGTTGTGTGCCATTGAGAAGGTGATGAGCTACACCTGATTGTCATTTTTAGGAGGGGCTGACCCTTTTTCCAACTCATTAGCAGACGCTTTTATCCAAAGCGACTTACAAATGAGGACAATAAAAGCAGTCAAGTGCAAATGACAAGTCTCGGTTAGCCTAACACAGTACACGCAGCAAGGTGTATACATATATACATACATACACATACACATACACACACATACATACATACAAACACACACATACATATATACACACCCACAAACACACACATACATATATACACACCCACAAACATACATATATACATATATATATATACATATATACAGTGGGGCAAATAAGTATTTGATACACTGCCGATTTTTCAAGTTTTCCTACTTACAAAGAATGGAGAGATCTGTAATTTTCATCGTAGGTACACCTCAACTGTGAGAGACAGAATCAAAAAACATTTTTTCAGAAAATCACATTGTATGATTTTTAAATAATTAATTTCCATTTTATTGCATTAAATAAGTATTTGATCACCTACCAACCAGCAAGAATTCTGGCTCTCACAGACCTGTTAGTTTGTCTTTAAGAAGCCCTCCTATCCTTCACTCATTACCTGTATTAATTGCACCTGTTTGAACTTGTTACCTGTATAAAAGACACCTGTCCACACACTCAATCAATCAGACTCCAACCTCTCCACTATGGGCAAGACCAAAGAGCTGTCTAAGGACACCAGGGACAAAATTGTAGACCTGCACAAGGCTGGGATGGGCTACAGGACAATAGGCAAACAGCTTGGTGAGAAGGCAACAACTGTTGGCGCAATTATTAGAAAATGGAAGAAATTCAAGATGACTGTCAATCTCCCTCGGACTGGGGCTCCATGCAAGATCTCGCCTCGTGGCTGGCGCTTGAACACACTTTCCTGTTTATCACAACAAATGGCCAAGCAAAGCGCACGACACTGACAAGGTACGCAATACAGTACGAGACCAAATGCGATATACAGATCATTTACTAATAATTTGTTCATCATTTGTTCATGACCCTGTTGAAAAAAACAGCATATGCTGGTTAGGTATGTTTTGATGCTGGTTTGTGCTGGTCCTTTGCTGGTTTTTGCTGGTCCTTTGCCAGCACATGACCAGCATAAACCAGCAAAGGACCATCTTAAACCAGGATGTTAGAAATACAAGTAAATACAGTGAAAGAGTAAATACAGCTGGATAAAACAAAAACTGTATCTGTCTTCATTTCAGTTTGCAAAGCAACAAAACGTGATTATTTTAAAGGGGGCTGATTCTTTTCTATACCCACTGTATATACAGATCATTTACTAATAATTTGTTCATCATTTGTTCATGATTAACCAATGTGTATCAAGATACCAATACTGCAACACATTTGTGAAATAAGTGATTGGTAATATATCAGCTACTTGCTTATTAGTAATCATTTACAAATGATTTATGATCATTTCATGACTTACAGAAACATTTTTAGATGACTTTAGATGACCATTCTGACATATCACCTATTATTTTATCACTAATTAGTCATACACAAATAGTGCATTAATGTTTAGTAAATGATTAGCAGAAATGGCAAAAGTACACACATCCTTCACTCAAGTAAAAGTACAGATACTTGTGTTTAAAATTACTCTGGTAAAAGTTGAAGTCCACAGAACGTGACTTGATGCTGATTGGACTGTATATCCAGAGGCAGAACAAGCAGTCTAGAACAGTGACAGCTGTGATAGAAAAAAATCCCTCCCTTTCGCACTTTGGTGGTGCGTCGCACTAATGAAGAATCCGCCCCTGTGTATAACCACAGTTTTACTACAAATTCCATGGTTAAACTATGGTTAGTGTAGCAAAACCATAATTTGTTGTTACCTTAGTAACCATGGTTTTTGGTTTTATAAGCATGGTTAATTTTCATAAGGGTTGTCTGCCCTAGCTCCTTTTAAACCTATTATAAAACAATGGGAATATTTGTCAGCTAAAGTACTACTGTAACTTTACAACCGATAATAATGACGTCCTTTAGCTTGCAGTATTTTGAGTGATGATAGTAATGTGGTGCCACTGCTAACTGTTGCTAGCAGTTTAATGGGTGGGGTATTATGGATGTGAGGCCACTTGTGCATTTAGAGAGAGGGAGGACGCTGTACTGCTGAATCACTCACACTGTTTGTGAAATTACATCTCACAGAAAGTTTTAAAATGACTGAACTGGAATTCAATCTACATGCTATAGTGCAAAATGTTTGCGAGAATTTCCCGCATTATAAACGCGAAACCTGCAGGAATGTGCAGAATAATGCGCAATACCCGCCCCAGGCCCAGCTTAACCAAGTAAGCAAAAACTAAATTACAGTAGAAACTGACCTGCACTTGAAGTCCTGAACAGATCCTCTCACCACCAACACCGTGAAGGCTTGCATATTCCAGCTGTAATCTCTGCAATTTAAACATTGGGTTAATTTAACCCATCGCAAGGCTGGTGTAGTATTAAACCAGCGCTGGGGTGAATTACTACTGCTTTGAGTTGATTGGTAGTAATAAATACATGATTAACATGCTTGTGTTTGTTGTCAGTCATGGCGTCTCCTGCTGGCCTCGCATTCCTGCTGTTGGTGTCGTCTGCCCTCCTCATCTCCACCGCGATCGGCCCTGCGTCTGCCGGACAGAACCAGCTGCAGAAACGGTCTCCAGAGGACTCAGAGAAAAACACAGAAGGGGCTACTGCACTGAGCAAGTTTGCTCTTAGCAGAATTGACACAATTACTTCAGTAGTCTGCCCTTTTCTGTATATTATTCCAGTTTATGGGCCACTGATAAGTGACCTTGTCAAATTAACAGCGTCAGAAATAAAAGGATACACTGATATGGACCTCCTCATGGGGGAATTTAAACATCTGAATACTAAGATTGACAGATATCATGTAGAGCAGAAGTGGGACAGCTGGGCAAGTGGTGACTTCCACAAGCCAGAGAAGCATATTGACTTAGCGTGGGATAAGTACACCACTCTGTCGCAGAGTCTTTGGAAGGCAAAAGATGATGCAGAAATGGAGAGGCATAAGAAGGATTTTAGGAAAGCCTATGAAAAGTATGAGCCTGCCACTAAGACATTACACAATTTGCTGGTTAAGAAAGGAGTGAGCTTTAGATATCCCCTGGGAGATGCACTGGCTGAACATGCTAACTGTCATGAAAAGGATATCAGAGCATACACTGTGTTCATTTATAAACTCATCTACAAAGGCAACACAATGAATGAATACTACTATAAACTCAAGAACATAGAGTCTGATGCAAGGTCTGATGAGATGGCTAGCATTGCATACAACATATCATCAGTTATGTTCCAAGTCCACATGCAGTGCATTGAAAAGAGCATGGACTACGTTATAAAGGATGTTAAAAGTCTCACTGACCAAAAAAAATCTCGTTCAGATCTAGCAAAAGAAGTCTGGTCATTCCTGGTGAAGGCGTACGACAGGTACGACTGGATGGTTGTTGCGTTTATAAGCAAGAAATCTAAACATACAATACTTAAGTTTCTGAACAGTCACAACTTGTCAAGATTTACTCCGGTGGAAGAAGGCATCGTTACTGTGGCTGTCGCCAGACAGGTGAAAGGGAATCACACATTGGCACTTAAGGTCAAACAAGCCATTGGCAGATGCATTGACGAGTCAGTCCTGTGTTACAAGGTAGCAAAGAAACTCTCTGAATGTAGTGAACTTGTGAAAGGTAAGCCAGTGTCTCAAACTTACACAGCAGTGCACGCCTATATAAGAGACGCTCACGACAGCCAGAATGCCAAGAAAAAACAAGATGAAGACTATGACGTCAGTGCTGCTCCCGAAGACAGTCCAGATCAGTACATTCATAAGGGCAAGTGTCAGAAATCTCCAGGTGTGAAGGGTGGCAAGTTTGTAGTTTTGATTAAAAGTGATGAAGAAATAATGACAAACGATCCCTGCTCCAAGCTGAACTGTGGTGAGAAGAAAAAGCGAGGCAGCTGTGTTAGTATAAAAGGCATGTTCCTGGCAGCATGCGAGTGTAAGATGCCATACTATGGCCAGAATTGTGAGGAGAGCTTAGATGACTACAAGAAGGTCTTAATGGCAACGGCACCAGTGGTGGACAGTAGGCGTCGTTTGAGTGGTTCTGGCTAATGATGCATTCTGGTCTCGGCAAATTTCATGAAATGGCATGATTTTGGAAAATTGGTAAAGTTCGCATTTAACTAAATATTCTCACTGAATATATATCGGTGAGACACCAAAAGCACAATGTTTTTTTATCCATGAAAACACATGAATCCCAGAAAATAATCCTACATTTCTGAATAATACTGAATTTCTATCATCCAAACCTAATCTGAACCTCATTCCTTTCAATCAAACAGCATAACTGAGTGTCAGAGTTCAGGTCCATTTCATGAGATTTTTTTGTGATGCCCAGCGTGGTGTTCATATTTCTGAGATGATGTATGAAGGAAATGCATCATCAGCTGGTGTTGAGCTGTAACGCAAACTGCTAAGTAAAGCGAGCCTCTGTCCACAGGCGGGAGGGACTGTATTTCTTTTACAAGGTCAAATAAAAATGTTTTTTTATCCCATTCTGTGCAGCATTTTAGCTGAAAAAGTGAATTGATGTGAAGGTGATTCAAACATAAATGGCCAGTTCCTTAACATAATGGGCAGAAATCTGTGGTTGAAGTGTTTGAAAAAGTTAAAGTACAGAGATATTGTATTTGAAATGATTTAATATTCATGTGTTGATGTATCTATAGTAAATTTCTATTCCCCCCCCCCCTTTTCATTAAAAAGCAAAGAAAACGCATTTATACCATACATATACCAATATACGTATTTCAGACACATTTGATTATTGTTTTTATTTTATTACTATGTTTGATTTGTCAAATGTTAAAATGTGATCACCTCCTGCCTGTCAATGTGATCAGAGTTTAACCCGCATGCTTTTCTTGCTTCAAGCTTCTGTCCTGATTCTGTAAGCTGGTAAAATGAATAAAAAAATTGTTTTATTGCCATTGGGATGTCTTTTTATTTGCATGCTTACATGTTTTTAAAATACAATAATATTCAGTATATAAAGTTATGTAGTATGTCAAAGTACTAAATAAGACATTGTGTTTTTACTCTACACTGTAAAAAGTACTATGTGATAACTTCTTATCTTTCAATACTTGTTTTTCTTAAATCTCCTTGATTAAGTCATTAGTTTTAAGGCTTGGTTAAAAAAAAAAAAACTCAAGAAAAGAAGAACAAGCAAAGAACTGGACAGAGGTCACAGGCTGTGTTTAACGCATTACAAGTAACGTGAGTTACGTAATCAGATTACTTTCCCAAGTAACTAGTAATGTAACGCATTACTTAGATATTTCGACGTAAATTTAAAAGTTACTTTTTTATTACAAATAAATAAACCCAGTCCAGGTGACAAAAAGTAACGCAAAAGTAAAGTAATGCATTACTTTACACAAACAGTAACTAACGCAATTAGTTACTATTTTTTGGAGTCACACACAATACAGACTAACCAAACCATGTTACTGACATTTAGAGCTAACGATTAATCAGTCAGATCGCACATTGCAAATTGTTATTAATCTTCGATTTGCAAATCGTTATGTAACTGTAGCTGAATCAAGCGAGCAAGTTTATTACAAATTTATTCCTTTGACTTATTAATTAGTTCCCTCGTTATAGTAAATCATTGCCACACCGTACTAATTTGTTTCCTCATTTTGACTTAATTAAAACAAGGGAATGAATTAGTGTAATGTGGCCATAATGTACTAGAACGAGGGAACTAATTCTTAATCATTATTATCGTAATCATCTATCATCATAAGATGATGCTTTGGTATTAGTGATTTGTTTGGATATAGAGCCTTAAACAATTTTATAAAAATTTCCACAAAAAAAAGATGACACATTTGGTTGGCTCGTTTTTCTCATTTGCCACACCATAGTCAAAGCTAATCATTAATCATAGTTTTTCTTCATAGATGAAATTATTTAAAACATTAGTTTCACACCCTCTAAAATGTAAAGTGTCATGTCTTACAAAATAATTTCACTCGTCACACAACCCTTTAGCCACTACTATAACAAGACTTTGGTGCTGGATTGAGTGCACTAAGGTTGTGTGACTCTTAGGGTGCTTTCACACTTGGTTCGATTGCCTGGTCCTTAAAGCATGTGCATGAGATGTCTTAGCCTTGCCCATGGTTGTCATGGTTATGTAGAGTACATGAATGATTAGACAAATGATTAAAATTATAATAAACTAACAAAGTAATGCAATAAATGATACACTGGTTTATCCCACGCTGCCAGAGGAACTCCAAGCATTTCCGGTAGCCTGGAGCGCTATCTGGTGATGCTGTCCTTCGTTGCCAGAGGAGCTCTCAGGCAAATCTCATTGCCCTCCAGCTCTATCTGGTGGTGGAGTAGATAGTGGGTTTTTAAACCTCCAGTTGAATCTACTCATGCTGCTAAGCACTGAGGTGCTCGTTGATCTTTTCTTCTTTTCATATTTGATGACTTTTCCAGTGTTAAAAAACAAACTATATACTGATAAATGAAGGTTAAATGATGAATACTTTTAAATAATAAGAGAATATGTAATCTTTCTTTATCGTCCCCTTTTCTGGTTGCATTGCCTCGTAACACGGACAATGACCTGCTTAAGACCTTCAGCGTCCCCTTTCTTTCCAAAAAACAATCACATTTTACATTTGATTTATTAAGGAGAATAAATGCTCTTTAAAATAAATGGTTTCAAAATACATGAAAAATAAATGACTTCAAAAATACATGCCTTAAAGAGTAAATGACTTCAGGAAGGAGCATATGCCAAAGTAAAATACATAACATCCTCTAACTTCCTTCCTACTCTATCCAAGTGTTCTAATACTACATAATATATAAAAAAAAATACAATGAAGATACTAACTCCCTTTCTATCAAAAGTTACAATACAGGATAAAATAAAAAATAGAAAATAAAAGGCACCCCTTCCCTACCACTCTGTTGTTTTTCAGGAAGGTTTTACACAAATTCATCCAGCTCATCCAGTCCAGGTCCCACTGTATGCACGTTGGTACACCCAATGTCAATTCCAGTTGGCTTCACTGTTACGTTAATCATCTGTTTGGCTGCAGCACTGGCCAGCATTGATCTGATGAAAGGCACAATACAACAGAACAACAAAACAAATACAACAACGACAATGCCTATTATGATCCCCACTTTGGTTAACCATTCTCCCCAAGCCCCAAAAAGTGAATCAAACCAATCCCAAGTATGCATGTCTGTTCCAGCGTTCTCAGTCACTTCATCTCTCAGGTTTTTCAGTTTCTCCATAGCTTTGGTGAATGATCCAGCTGGGGCTGTACTATTTGAAATATAAGTACAACAGTCAGTTCCAAACATTACACATACGCCTTTTTCGACCAACAACCAGTACAATGTTTGTCTATGCATCATCAGTATAGTTAATAAATATCTGCTAATTACAATAAATATAGTTTATCCGCTCTATATTCTTGATAGAGGTTATCTATATGAATATTGACTCAAATCCATATTTTATCTCATTCTTGGCCTTAAATTGCTCTAGTATTCCCTTGATTGGCCATTTGAATGTATACACTTGGGTCTGCCTTATATGCTCTTTTCACTCTCTGTCTTTTTGGCAGGGACTCTACAGATTTGTTTAGGTCCCCTTCTATATTGTCACTCCTTATAGTATTCTTACTCAGTCTTCTATTGCTTCTCTGAATTGCCCTTCTGGGACTGGTATGTGGCCTATAGGTGCAGATGTTCCTTTCCTAACATTGTTTTGGGTGCAAACTTTGCATTCAGATAAATACTCATCCACCATTGCCTGTAAACAAGGTGACCAAAATCCTTGTCACTTTATTTATTTATTTATTATTATTGACTTCCCCCCTCGCGCAATGGTCAAAACCATGCGCGTCAGAGATTAGGATTGTAAGCAATGGTGTAGGAGCAATCATGTGGCCCTCATGAGAACGCCAAAGCCCATTTGCATCTCGTGTTGCTCCTCTTTGCTGCCACACACTAATTTCATATGGTGTGGCTTGTTGTTGCATTCGTGCAACATCCGCCAATTGAGGTTGAGGTTGAATTAGAACAGAAGGAGCCATTATTGCTGTTGTACAGCCAGAGGCTTGTCTAGCATATTGATCTGCTGCACTATTGCCCCTAATCACAAAATCATTGCCTTTTTTGTGTGCTTGACATTTGTTGATAGCCAACTTCTTGGGATGCATCATGGCTGATATTAAATCAATTATCTGGTCATCATGCTGGATAGGTGTGCCATCACTTTTCTTAAAGCCTCTTTGCTTCCAAACTGCTCCAAAAAGATGGCATACGCCATGTGCATATGCAGAATCTGTGTAAATATTTACAATTAGGTCTTTAGCCAGTTTACAGGCTTCAATCAGAGCCTTCAACTTGTTCACAATGCTGCACCACCACTGGGACAAAATCATCATTAACACGTTTTACAATTGCAAATCCAGCATGATTACCCAAATGGTCTCTAAAACATGAACCATCCACAAAATATTCAACATTTGCATCTGGAATTGGTGTTGACTCTAAATCTGGTCTCAATCTAGTAAAAGCCAAGAAGTCAGCTATACATTCATGTGGTGTGCCTTCATCTTGCAATGGTATGAAATTCGCTGGATTAACTGTTGTGCATCTTTTAATTGTAATGTCTGGAAAGGTTAATAATGTTGAGTATGCTATACATCTAGAAGGGGTCAAGACAAACTTCCCTTGTTCCAACAGTTCTACTACTTTGCCTGAGGCATTTCTAGAATATTTATTTACTGCATTATTGCCTTGTATCATTGCCCATGTTAGTTAGCTGGATTGATTTGTATATGTTTGAAACATGCAAATAGAATGGTTTGTCATACGTGGGCATGGTCAAGACAGGAGCATTCTGTAACTCTTTTTTTTTCAATTATTCAAATGCTATTAATGCATCAGTAGTCCTTATCAAGGGTGCTTTAAGATTTTGATGGCCCACCTGTTTCATTAGTGCTCTAAGTGGAGCTGTTTTGATTGCATAATCATCATTCCAATCTGCACTAAAACTTGTCATCCCAAAATATGAATAATTTGTCCCACTGTTTGTGGTCGGGGCGCTTTATTGATGCCCTCTAAGTGACTGGGTGATATAGCTTTCATCCCATATGAAATTGTGCGTCTTAAGTATTCAACTTGTGGTAGGCAATATTGCAGTTTTTCTTTAGAAGCCCTGTGTCCCCCCTCAGCCAATTTAGTTAGCACTTTAATTGAGTCTTGGTGACATTGTTTCAAAGTTGTTGAAGAAATCAATAAATCATTAATGTACTGTCCAGCCTCAGATCTCCATGGTCTTCTTTTAGAACTTGATTAAACACGTGATGAGTGTTTGAAGCCTTGCAGCATTCTCATGTAAGTGAGCTTTTTTACCTTGGTAGGTGAATGCAAACAAAAGTCTACTTTCTTCTGCTAAGGGAACGCTGAAAAAGGCAGAGCAAAGATCAATTACAGTATAGTAAGTAGCAGCAGATGGAACATTGGTTAGCAACGTATGTTGATTTGGAACTTCAGCAGGCCAATCCTCAACAACCTCATTCACTGCTCTCAAGTCATGCACCAAACACCATTTTGATTTATCTGCTTTAGCCACTGGCAATATTAGGATATTACAAATAGATTTGCTGATTTTTCCCATCCTATGTCTGCGTCATGCTTAGTCCATAGTTCAGGTGGCACTTGTGTATTTTTTTTTCTTTGTCTCATTTCAGCAATTCAGTTTGACGTGCCCTAACCCCTTTTTTTTTTTTGGCTCAATCATTCTTGGGAGACCTTTTATTAGGGTAGCACACAAAATTTAGGAACTTGTTAGAAAATCTTTGGAAACACATCCTGTGTTTACATATAAAGCTAAATGGGGGACTGAATTTGGCACCTCAAATTTTTTATGAATTCTTTCTTATCTTTCTGCAAGGCTGCAGCTTTTGGGCCTACTATTATGTACTGTGAGATTATGATGATGTTTAACCCTTCTCTGTCTGTTAGCCAGCTTTTTCAAAACTTTAATCCTGACTTTGATTATACTTCATTGTGCAGTCAAACTCAGTTTTTAGCAGTGTTTTTTTTTTTTTTTTCTGCATCAGATGATATCATTGGAAGCTGATTCCTCCCCGTAGGATTCTCTGGGCAGCCCTAAAAACCTTGGTAAGGCCCACACCATGGGTTGACAGGACCTAGAGTTTGAGCTTGCACTTGTTGTTGTCCATAGTTGACTCCTGGGCCATTGGTTGGTTCAGTTGCCAGTCTCTTCTGGGGCAGTCTTTTCTGTTCTGTCCAGGTTGATTGCATCCCCAACACACTCTTGGTGGGCCACCCATTCTTTGTTGATTGTTGTTAAATCTTCCTCTGCCACGCCCTCCTTTTTGTTGTTGTCTATTCCAGTTCCTGTTGTTTGGCTGCTCTGGCTTGAGATAGATGATGACTGGTGCAGGTCCTTGCGGTGCATTGACTGCTCCAGCAGGTGCTGCCTGTGCTGTTGCAGTCTGATTTGCTGGTGCAGGCACATTCATTGTTGCAGGTGGATTGACAGGCACCGAAGTATTGACAGGTGCAATCACTGCTGAGTGGTCTTCCTTCTGCACTGCTTGGACCTTTTTCTTCTTGTTGAGCAGCTCCTCAAGCTGCAGCTGAGTTAGTTTTCTTTGCAGCTCTTTTTCTTGGTTCTTCATCTTTAGCTCTTGTCTTCTGTACTGCTCCACAGCATGGACCACATGGTCTCTGAACTCTTTGTGTGTCTTTGAGTTCAGACCTACGACATCCTCCAGCTTCAGATAAAATAAAAAATAGAAAATAAAAGGCACCCCTTCCCTACCACTCTGTTGTTTTTCAGGAAGGTTTTACACAAATTCATCCAGTTCATCCAGCCCAGGTCCCACTGTATGCACGCTGGTACACCCAATGTCAATTCCAGTTGGCTTCACTGACACGTTAATCATCTGTTTGGCTGCAGCACTGGCCAGCATTAATCTGATGAAAGGCACAATACAACAGAACAGTAAAAGAAACACAACAACGACAATGCCTATTATGATCCCCACTTTGGTTAACCATTCTCCCCAAGCCCCAAAAAGTGATTCAAACCAATCCCATGTATGCATGTCTGTTCCAGCTTCTGTTGTTTGGCTGCTCTGACTTGAGATAGACGACGACTGGCGCTGGTCCTTGTGGTGCATTGGCTGTTCCAGCAGGTGGTGCCTGTGTTGTTGCAGTCTGATTTGTTGGTGCAGGCACATTCATTGTTGCAGGTGGATTAACAGGCACTGAAGTATTGACAGGTGCCATCACTGCTGAGTGGTCCTCCTTCTGTATTGCTTGGACCTTTTTCTTCTTGTTGAGCAGCTTTCTTCTTCAAATGTTCTGATCCATTTTCCAGCACCTTCATGAATGTCTGGAAGACGGGAAACCAAAGTGTCCAGATCTTGACTCGCCCAAGGTGTGTATTGAGCATAACCTTGCTTGATGAGGATTGGGCACTCAAATTTTGGGGCTTCTGCCCTTCCTGATGCCCTTGTTGATCTGTGTTCTTCTCCTCCTCTTTGTCTTTGTGTTTGAAGAACTTGAAACTGATCATCTGGATATTCTATGTCTTGCATGACCAGTGTCCCAGCTACTTGCTTGTATTGTTTCTGCTGGACATAATCATGTGGGCTTGGGTGTGGTTGCATTGGTTCACGTTTGCCCATCAGTTCATCCAGCTCCTGTTGCAATGAGTCCACAGCCTGTTTGAAATCTTCTTTTGTCATGTGAACAGCTTGTTTGAGATTATCTCTTGTTCTGTTGCATCTATCCTCCATCTCATCCAGTACTTCCTGGACGGAGTCAGCAGATGTCACTGTTCCTTCGGGTGCATCTTCAAAAAGTCCCTCTGCTTGATAGTCCTGCATGTCTCCACTAACTGATGTCTGGTGTTTGTGGCGGTCTTCCATTTCTTTGAGTATTGCTGAAAGACTATGATATGCAAGTGGCTCACCTGTTCTCTCCTCCTCTCTGTAGTTCTTGGCCCCTCCTCTTTCAATCCTTTCAGTCCTTGGCTCCACCCTGTG
>NW_015664990.1:29900-32813 GCF_001515625.1 Sinocyclocheilus rhinocerous | reverse complement strand
TCTCTTTCTTGTTTCTCCAATTTTAATAATTTAATTCCATGTTGTTTGAACAGGGTCAGTACCCCTAATTCTTGTTCTCTTTTTTCATTTCTCTTTTTGGATTTGTCATTGGTCTTGTAATTTTTTAACAGGACCTCCATTTCTCTACACATTGTCACATCAAATGTTCCCTCCGCCGGCCACTTAGTAACCAATTTCTTTGTTCTCTCTGCCCACCTTTTTGAGAGCTCCCCTATTACTTCCTTACAGGCTGGATTTTTAGAAGCTAATAATTCTACTGGAGTTGACATTTTTTTAAATTTGAGTTATCAAACTGCTCAACACAATGATCTATTATTATTATTTTCCCTTCAGTGATTCACCTCTCTAATCTCAGCGTTTTAATTACTAGCTAATCTTCACCAGGCTCATCAGACGAGGATCACTAAAAGTATTCGACCCCTGATTTCCACCTGGATTTTTGCTGGGCGGAGGACTTATCACCTTTTATAGAAGTTGATTAGATTGCCTCAAATATTTTAAAATAATCGCAATGTGTTTTCTGGTTAATAATTTGAAAGGTAACACAAGGCCTTTTGGTTCTTTCCATCGCAAATTGCCTTTTGTCCAAATTATGTTTTCTCCCAAGCTAAATGCCTCAAAACTCCACAGCCTCCTCAAATGAAAATTGCGACCTGTAGCCGTCACTCCTCCTTCCTCCCTCCCTCCTGTCCTGAATATTCCAATGTTCAATTCATCTGTCATACAATATTTTAAGTTTAATGGTTCCATAAAGTCAATTAATAATCTTTTTTCTTGTATTGATAGAATTTGTCTGCCCCTTCTTCCCCTTCTTTTCTTTTTCCTTGTATCAACAATTTCATCACCCATTTGATCCTTTTTTGTTTTTCTACTTAAATCAACTAATCAATGATCTCAACATCTGCTATTCTATTTCTTAATGTTGGTGGATTTCTACCAATTTCTGTCCATGTGTAATGGTCTACTTCTCAACACAATCATCATCATCAGTTGTCTCAGTATCCTGCTGGTTATATGTAATGCCAGTGCACTCCCCGTCTCATTTACACTAACCCTTATGGAACCTTTATGTATGGTATGCTTGGGGTATAACATAGACCCCAGACCCACTATCAACCATTTTTTAAAAACTTTCAGTTTGCCGCTTCCCATTGGTTGGCAGTGGTCCCATGAGACAAACCATTTTTTAAAAACTTTCATTTTGCCGCTTCCCATTGGTTGGCGGTGGTCCCATGAGACATACATCAAATCTGTTTACTCCTTACTGTCAACTTCTGGAAATCACCCAAAGTTCATTTGGTTACTCAAGTTCACTGGCACAATCCCATGTAAACCTCTGACACTGCCCGATGGAAGGGCCTTCATACATACAATCTTCATTAAGACATCCAGTATTGGGAACAACTCAACATATTGATTAGTATATTGATTACTTTCATGATTATACATAATATTTTGAGTAAGATAATACCACCCAAAGTTCATTGGGTTACTCAAGTTCACTGGCACAATCCCATGTAAACCACTGACACTGCCCGATGGAAGGGCCCTCATACATACAATCTTCATTAAGACATCCAGTATTGGGAACAACTCAACATATTGATTAGTATATTGATTACTTTCATGATTATACATAATATTTTGAGTAAGATAATACCATATTGAGTAAATAACATAATATGTAATAGAATTACACAATACATGCAGCTTGGTTTTCGCTGGCTGCGTACTGTCTTATCTTGTGTGAACACGCGGCTTATGAGTTTTCTCATTAGCTGCGTGTTCGTGTCTTTTGTTCAAGCACATGGCTTGTGATTGTTTTGCTGGCCATGTGCTTTTGTTTTGTGTGAGCACATGGCTTTTGTCTTTGTTTCTTGTGTGCCATGTGCTCATGTCAATTGTCTTGACCCCACCCATCTTGTTACCTGATTATTGGTTTATTTGCCCCACATGTGTTCCCTCGTTACCCTCCTCATTTGCTCTCTATTTATTGTCCTTGTGTTTGCAGTCTTGTGCCAGTTCGTCGTCGAATGTTCCCTGTCGTGTGCCTTGTCCTGCCATCCAGTCAAGTTGCCGGCGGTTTTTCCCCCTATGGGGAAGTTTTTGTTTGTTTTGTTTTGTTTCTGCCTTTAATAAAGCCCTTATCTTCCTACAATATTGAGTCCTCGCGCCATCCTTCATCCCCAACCCTGACAAAGTTACTATTAGAGTGAATAAGGTTTTCAATAAGTATAAATAACTGTATTGTGTACTGAACTCTCGGTTTGGTCTACACAAGTTTAAGTAACTGAGTATAATTATAATTTGAATAATTGTAATTAAGTTCAACTAATACAACATACACTATTCTTGAAATTTCTAAAGCTTTTTGTAAGTTTTTGAGTTTCCAACTTTTTTTTTTCAGCTTTTTTTAGCGTAGTGACATCAACTCAACTCCCCCAAAAATGAGATGCAGACACCAAGACAAATAAATACATCTACCCTAAAAGAATCGCCCAGAACAAAGCAAAGAAGAAAAAAAAACTCAAAATTGAGGGACAAGTTGCGCTACATGGAAGAGAAGCTTCTGGAGAGGACTAAAGAGACTTTAAACCTAAGGAAAAGATTGAGAAGAGGGAGAGAAAGCTGGGACTTGTGAACATGGAAGGCAGAGAGATCCAAAAAAAATCTAGAAAGAGTGGTCACCAAAGAATATTAGCCAACAACCAGAGAAGATTAATGTGCAGAATTGTTAGCCGCTTCTTTCACCAAGATGAAGTTTCGACTGTAATGAATGTCAAATCTGGTGAAATTCGAAAAAAGGGCCAGATATGGCTTTTGTATTTTTGAAGCACTACACAATAAAACTGTTTTGAACTTGCATGATTGTGCAAATATTATCTGATTTTT
>NW_015664990.1:28118-29784 GCF_001515625.1 Sinocyclocheilus rhinocerous | reverse complement strand
TTCAGCGAGAGCGGGATCAACAAGCCCTGTGCTATCACACAGCGGCGCAGTCAGTCAGTGAGCGCCGTAACAGATGACGTCTATAAATAAACTACACAGAACCCCACTATTCGGACAAATATACATAATGAAAAGATGATACAAAATTTAATACCTTGGAAAATGGCATTTAAGACTTTTTAATACTTTTTAAGGGCCTTAATGTTCTCTAAATTGATTTATCACCTTTTAATACTTTTTAAGACCCCGCAGACACCCTGTACATGGAGCAGACTCAAGTTAATCTACATATGAAAAACAAAGCCCTTGTAGGTTTGTGTTGAGATTCTGAAGGCTGAAAATATCAAGTGACCTCTAGTCACTACTGTATGTTTATTATTAATAATATAAGATCAATTTAGATCTCTAGGATTTTTAGGCTCTTTACTTACAAGTTTTCATTGTGACAAATTATCATATAGATAACAAAAGATCAAAGTGTGTTCAGTGAATTAAGTCTTTTCTTTGCCAAATATTGTGTTGATACAGACATTCAAAACTGAAAGTGTGACAAATATCCACAGTCTATTCTAAATTCACGACCAAATTAAACAGTCATGCTGTTTAGTATTCCATTAAAACCTGGTATATGGTGCATCTAAAAATGAACTCACTGTTGTAACAGATGAAATGTCGGGTATTACTACATGGTATATCATGCCACTGTCCATTGAACATCATAGCACAATAACTGCCTTCTGGTTGTCCAGTTCCCCAGTTCAGATAGAGTACAGGTTCACCTGAAGACCACTGCCATTCATCACGACCCGTCCTCTGCAGCCCAATCCAGACAAACCGAAAACCTCCACCGTTCACACATCACGACCCGTCTTCTGCAGCCCGATCCAGACAAACTCAACACCTTCATCATTCACACTCTTCTTCAGCTCGTTCATGTCGTTCATGTTGTCAACGGTGGCCAGATCTGTGTAATTCTCTCTGCAGTATCTCTGAGCTTCAGTCCAGTTCTTGTTCTCATTTATAAAGTGATACTGACACTGAACACATTCAGACACGGAGCAGAGAGCTGTGAAAGAGAGGTTTGATCCTGTTCTGAAAAGCATTAAATCAAAGCCTAATGAAACTAAATAAAACCTCAAACACACTCACCAATGAGAAGAAGAGTGAAATACAAAGTCTGGTCCATTTCTAAGGAAGAAAAATATAGATAAATATTCACATTTTGGTGTGAAACATGATTTCAGTGATAATTAAAAACAGAAACATACATGCACCGTACACAATGATTAAGACAATTTTAACACATCAGAAGTCTAATTCTGGTTAAAGAATGAACATGTGAGTTGTTCTTACTTTAGAGGTCGTGTGTCTCTGTCCTGAGTCTGATGTTTCTGTCTGCAGCTTCAGACTGTGTGATTAATATATCTGCTCTCATCCGTCATTCAGCACGTCACTTTATTTGTATATTACTCAAAACAAAAGCCCTTTACATTTTTCTTCCTCGTTCTCACATGTCCACATTTTACTCTGTGTTGGTATAGAACTGGAGGGCCAGAGCCCTGCAGAGTTTTGTTCCAACCCTGCTCCAAAACACATCCCAGGTAGTTTTCAAATAAGCCTGAAGGACTTGATTAGTTGAATCAGGTGTGTTTAATTAGGGTTGAAT
>NW_015664990.1:23250-27179 GCF_001515625.1 Sinocyclocheilus rhinocerous | reverse complement strand
TGCGTCAGACCGGAGTTCTCGAGCAAGACTTTTTTTATTTAAAAAAAATATATATATAGCCTGCAAATTTTCTGTGAGCTGATTTCCAGCTACAAGGAGAAAAAGAAAAACAGATTATGCAGGAGGGAGCTGCAGGGAACAGGGATTGGGTGTTCTGCAAAGAGAGTTGGAGGTAAATAATTTAGCAGTAACTGTTATGCTGATGTTGTGGCTGGTCAAGCAAATGTTTGTGCTTGTTTCTGTATGATATAATTGTTCATATATCTATTAAAATACTGATATTCTGATCTATAACTCCTCCCCGAACTTCCCGCTGCCCTGTATCTTGATCTCTCATTGGCTGGAGGTCATCGGCGATGTGTTTTTCAGTCAGAACTCATTGCACACAGTGTGATTGTGAATCGCCGACAGCTCCAGATATTTAGCATGCCAAATATTTCACGGGCGTCGGCGACACATCTGCGATTCCCTCAGATCGCGTCTTTGATAATTCACACTGCATGATTAGTATCTAGCGTATTAGCTCTTCTTTTGCATAAAGTGATTTTGCATATCTCAACTACATCCTGTCGCCAGCGGTCACTGTTGCTTGTGTCGCCGGAAATCGCCAACTCTCTATTGACACAAATGTGATTTTGTCGCTTTGTCGCTGCATGTTGCTGGTAGTGTGAATAAAGCATCAGCCATTAAGTTACTGAACGCCAGGGGGCGGGACCTATGGTGTATAACTATTTGTTGATGTCATATGCAATTTGTCATATGCAAATAATATTTTCCTTGTGAAGTCACAAATCCCACAATATCCAAATGAGCCGTGTTTAAAGCTTGGTTAAATAAATGCCTTGTCTATAACATGGAGAACATTTTGGAACTTGCAGGATATTTTAAAAGCACAAAGACCTCATATATGTCAAATCAAGGCAAATTTGATTTCTCATACCATGACCCCTTTAAGTGTTTACACTTACCATTGTAGCAGATGAAAGACCAGTTGTCACTACATTTCCCTTCATGCCATTGTCCACTTCTCATAAAAGCACATTCATCATTGCAATCTGGTTGTCCAGTAGCCCAGTTCAGATAGAGCGCAGGTTCACCTGAAGACCACTGCCATTCAACACGAGCTGTCCTCTGCAGCCCAATCCAGACAAACCGAAAACCTCCACCATTCACACTCTTCTTCAGCTCGTTCATGTCGGTCATGTTGTCAACGGTGGCCAGATCTGTGTAATTCTCTCTGCAGTATCTCTGAGCTTCAGTCCAGGTCTTGTTCTCATTTATAAAGTGATACTGACGCTGAACCCATTCAGACACGGAGCAGAGAGCTGTGAAAGAGAGGCTTTGATTGAATGCTTTTCAGAACAGGATCAAACCTAATGAAACTAAATAAAACCTCAAACACACTCACCAATGAGAAGAATGAAAAATAGAGTTTGGTCCATTTCTGAGGAAGAAAAATATAGATAAACTCAAATATTCACAGATTCATTTTGGTGTAAAACATTATTTCAGCGATAATTAAAAATCCATCTTAACAGGAACATAAATGCACCGTACACAATGATTAAGACAATTTTAACACATCAGAAGTCTAATTCTGGTTAAAGAATGAACATGTGAGTTGTTCTTACTTTAGAGGTCGTGTGCTTCTGTCCTGAGTCTGATGTTTCTGTCTGTGATTATTATATCTGCTCTCATCCCTCATTCAGCATCACATCATTTGTTTATTACTCTAAACAAAAGCCTTTTTCATTTTTCTTCCTCGTTCATGTGTTTTTCTGATATTTTTCTCTGTGTTGGTCTTTGTTGCTGTAATTCTACAGAAGTGTGTTAATTTGAATGTGGTAGAGACGGGAGCGCCTGCATGTTTCCTAATGATGTATTGCATTTCCATAGCAGCTTGTCAGGACAAATCCATCTCAGCATTTGCATTTTCTTCTCTTATTGTTTGTTTTCCATATTCTTGCACCTTTGACACTGTCGGTGACCAACAGCATGTTTCTTTTTTAAAGATTTGAATGTTAATTAAGACCTGTCACAATAGAATACAAGAAAGAACATGATTAAAAAGAGTTCATAAAATGGTTAAAAAAAAAAGCTTAAAAATTGTTTGTTCAAATAATGTAAATGGAAAGTTCGTTTCCATGGTTTGTTGTGGATCTGTGATCTATTAGTCAAGTTAAGGTATGTTGGTGTTTGATTAGTTTCGCCTGTCTATGTCGTTATTTTTATCGCGCCGTGCTCCCCGTCTGTGTAATTCATAAACGCACATTTACTAGGTACAATACAATCAGATTGCGTGTCCTGTTTTGTTGTTGCAGGTATGTCGGAGCATGAGCTCTTGAAGCTCCGCCCTCTTCTGAAAAGGGAGGCGGGAGCACCAGCTAATTTGCATTTAAAGGGACAAACACAAAAATGGAGCGTTTTGGCTCATACCCTAAAAGTGGCAATTTCAACAAGCTATAAAAAATTATCTGTGGGATATTTTGAGCTAAAACTTAACATAGACACTCTGGGGACATCAGAGACTTCACAAGTTCGTGTGCCCATATAATCTTAGCATTGGTGGTAAACAGATTTGGCTTGATGTCTGCAATGTAGGGCTCAGAGAGCTCCGATAGCCCCCCTATAGATAGAAAGATAAATAAATAAATATGCATTTCAACAGGTATTTGAATTATAAAAGCTGCACACTTACAAAAAACTCATTAACAGATTGAACGGATTGATGAAAATGGCATAACATGTACAGTTGAATATTTAGTTTAATATTTATGATAATGATTTATAACTTAACAGCAAAACATGCAACAAATTCTCATATTAACATTTAATCAGTGAGAACTCTTCTATATGAATTTGTGTGTGGGGTGTGGGTGCTGAAAAACTAGCACTGTGGGATCTGTAGTCCATGGCCTGTCTCTTCATGCTCCATCTGTAAAGTAAACAGATTGGCTGATGTTACTAACCGTGTTATTAAAAAATGCTTATGAAATAATTAGTGTGGCTAAATGCTGTGGATGTTAAATTCATTTGACTTTAAACTCATTTGACTTGGCATATGCTACTTTCATTGAAAAAAATAGCAGCATTAAAAGTGTTCTGAAGCATCATTAGGATTATGAAAAATATAAATATTCAAACTCTACATTTTCATCACGTCATTTCTACAAACATTTTTATTAAAAAATGTATTAATCTTGATGGGTATACACACGCACACAACTGGAAATACGTTATAATAGAGTAGCTAAGTCAACTGCAACTTCCATTTTCTGCCAACTTGAAATAGGAAATATCCCTACAAATATAATTATCATGTAGAATTTATCAACAAATGGCAAAAGTTGCCATGTTACATGTTATTTGCTGATAAACTGTCACATGACCTCAGTCAGGGAAGCAAATTCAGAGATAAAACCGGTAAGAAAGTCATAACAGGTGTTTCTGGGTAGGGATGCTAACATTAACCCATTACATTTTCACAGGTTAACATCACTTTTTTTGTATTTTATTTATATGTAGGGGAAACAGCTAAATTTAGCTCTAAGGGAATTATTTATGATTTTATAGGGAATTTGAACAGAATCACTGTTTTACGGCTGATCAACTGATCACTGAATGGGCCGTATAACATCAACTCTGCAATGGATATTAATATCCAAAGTATAGTGAAAACACAGCCATATCACCCTGTAGCCCAAGACTGGTTGCTCACTGAAGTTAAGCAGGGTTGAGCCTGGTCAGTACCTGGATGGGAGACCTGAGAAAACTAGGTTGCTGCTGGAAGAGGTGTTAGTGAGGCCAGCAGGGGGTGCTCACCCTGTGGTCTGTGTGGGTCCTAACACCACAATGTAGTGACGGGGACACTGTACTGTCAACAAGCACCGTCCTTCGGATGAGACGTTAAACCGAGGTCCTGACTCTCT
>NW_015664990.1:10705-22158 GCF_001515625.1 Sinocyclocheilus rhinocerous | reverse complement strand
TTCCTTTTGTTAATCTGTTAATTATATTATAGCCTATTATATATTTTGTGTGATCCTATTTATTTTATTCCTTTTATAGACTTAATTTCTGTTTTTCTCCTTTCACAGAAGCGCTGCAGGTGCATGATGCGATGATTGAATCCTCATGGTCTTGTTTACGCTGCTATTCGCGCATATAAAGCTAAAGCCCTGTGTAAAACCAAAAAAAGACATTCTAATCTTACTGGTTAACGATCGACTAATGAGCTTCGTTTGACGGTCAGGAAAATAAAAATGAACAAAATGCTGTCATTCTACAATTCTCCACCATATTGCTACGCTGCGCACAAGTTCAGGTAACTCAAAAACTTGCGTACACGAGCTGAGACCAGACGTGAGATTTGATCGTAGCTACCACTCACGTCCATATTGATAAATTCCAAGTTTTGCATTGAAACTACCGTAAGCCCAATTTTCTGTCGTACGTTCATTTCGTAAATGAGGCCCATTAACTTGTAAGCACAAAACACAAGATACTTCTCTTTTCAATATGATTAAGACTTTATTAGACAAATCTAAGATATAAACTAATCTAACACAAAAACACACGCACTCACACATTCACACAAGTTGCAGAAAGAGAGAAAGTGAGGAAAGAATAAGTTTAGGAGAGTAATCGATGTAAAATCCCAAGTTATAGCAATATGTGCAATTGCTTAGACCTGAACAACCATCAATCTGAAAGGGGGTTTCCCAAGGTTGTTGATTGGCTGGAGGTTCAGTAATCGTTCGAAGTGACGTCTTGGGGAGCCAATCGTTGGGCGTTGGCTGAAGAATGACGCGGAGTTGTGGGCTGGTTGAAGTTTTGGGGGTGGGCACAGACGAGGTTTGACTCGGAGACACGGCTTTGCGGCAAAACTCAACTCAGAACACGAAACTCTCAACGGAAAAGAAAATAAACTTAAGTAAAAGAAAGAAAGAAGAAAAGTGTGACAAGACTTAGATGGCTTATCTCCTGATGATGGTTGAGGAGCACCTGGCATGTAAGCCAGAGCATGCTCAAAGAGCACTAAAAACCTTATGGCAAAAAGCAACGGCAAAATGGCCAAAAGGCAAAAAGCGGTGGCAAAAGCAAAATTAGTTGGTGTCCTGAGTTTTTAAACTCGGCTGTTAGACACATCCCAAATGGTGTCTTGACCAATTAGACATGGTCTTAGCTTGGGGTGTTGCGATGTTTCTCCTCCCAATACATAAATCAACGTGTTATCTTATTAGTCACATGGTCCGAATTTCCCCGCTCTTGCAGAGTATAATTTATACATGATTTCTATAACAAAAATATGATACAGTTTACAAAGAATTGATTGATAGAAACGTTTTAAGGAAAGATTTTCAAACTCATTCACACCAAACATGAGTATAAACCTAAAAACTATTCAATAGTTATTAAAAAAGACATACACAATGAGTGATTGTCATGATACATGATACGACATGATGTCAAATGTGTGGGTTACATACATGATATGAAGTTATGCAATGGACTGATATTTGTTTATAAGTCCATTTAAGCATAATTTTGGTGCATATATATGTGTTTAAAGGCAGTCTCTGTGCTGTTCTGGGAACGTGAGGATGGGTTCTGTGAGGAACTAATTTCAAAGGGTCTAGAAGGAGTTTGAGTATGGTTTTTGTCCTGAGTGGGGAAAAATCAACCCAAGGAAGATTTTAACTTGTGATTTCACTCGTGATGGTCATGATGTGTTATACCTTTACCATTAATCTTGGTTACTTGCCCCAAATATGACAATCTCCTTCCGGAGGTGGAATTATCAATAAATGTTCTTTTATTTTAACGCTGCAAGCTGTTCACAGCTGCTAGTTGGACTTGCTTCAGACTTGTTGGTGCTAGGATCTGATTTATGATCATCCATGTTGTCTTGGGCCTCTTTGTGGAATTCGGCTCTTTGTGTTTCATCAATGTTCTGGTCTGATTCGCTCTGATGCGCTACATCTCCCCCCTTTGGTTGGTGATGTGTCGAGCTGAAGACATCGGCAAGCACTGGAGAAACACAGGAAGAAGCAGCAGACACAAATACAGCAAACAACAAGACAACACCTCTTACAGTTACTGCAGGGCATCAGATTATTTGGGTACAGGCGGTTAAGTTCAATTAGTCAATGTAGTTTAGTACATTGAGAATAGTTTAGTTCAATCTGGAAATTGTTGTTCTAATTTGTTTCAGTATGTTGATTCTTCAATCAAATTTTGTGATTAAATTTGTTTGATCCTTCTAAGTTGTTTTAGTTTGAGACCGTTTACCTTTAGTTTCTGGTAACATAATTTGTGTGAAAATGATTTGACCTATCATGCATGGAGCTTTCTGGCTCCCATTCAATTTAGAGTGGCTATGCGGATATTAGGTGTGGCGAGTTAATCCAAAGATCAGACCTTTGACCCTTGTAGGGTGGCTAGGAGTTTCACCTACTAAAGAAAAAGGGAAAGGGATAGGTAAAAGAAAAACAAAACAGTGACTGTGGGTTTTCCTAGCATGGCTTACAACTACTGTTGAGCTAGGATGTCAGGTGCAGCTAGGGTGTCATGTACAGTGGGTACGGAAAGTATTCAGACCCCCTTCAATTTTTCACTCTTTGTTATATTGCAGCCATTTGCTAAAATCATTTAAGTTAATTTTTTTTCCTCATTAATGTACACACAGCACCCCATATTGTTTGGGCTGCACACTGCACTCCAGAGGCCTCTCCTGTCCACGAGTCTGCCCCAGAGGTGGCGGTGTCTGCTGCAGAACCTCCCGAGGTGACGGCTTCTGCTGCAGAACCTCCCGAGGTGACGGCTTCTGCTGCAGAACCTCCCGAGGTGACGGCTTCTGCTGCAGAACCTCCCGAGGTGATGGCACCCACTTCTGAACTCTCTGCCTGTCCTGTCATGGCCAAGAAGGCCGTTCATGAACTCACTGTCTGTCATGTCACGACCATGGAGGCCGCCCATGAACTCACAGTCTGCCCGGTCACGTCCAAGAAGGCCATTCATGAACTCTTTATCTGTCCAGTCACGGCCATGGAGGCCGTTCATGACCTCACAGACTGTACTGTCATGACCAAAGAGGCCATTTATGAACATTCTGCCTGTCATATTTATGAAATGACAAAATAAAACTCCTTACTTGTAAATACCTAAAAAACTGATTTCTAGACATATCAAACTTGGTAATCACCTCTTGAAAGGACATCAATCTGTCTTCCACATATAAATCCTTTATATTTTTAATTCCCTTTTCTGCCCATGATTTAAAGCCTACATCTGTTCTTCCCGGAATACATTTTGTATTTCCCCATATAGGGCAATAATGAGTTAATGAATTTCTCATCTCAAACAAGCCTATTGATTTTGTATGTAATCTACTCAGGTGAATAATTAAATTCGCGTTTGGTGTGAACACACTGTAAGTCTTGATCTTCTATTATTCCATATGAATTTAGTAACAAGTTTCTTGAGTCTAGAAAATAATTAGCTTGGAGTTGCTAGAGGGATATTTTGAAATAAATTTAGGCAATATATTCATTTTTAGTATATTTATTCTCCCTATTACAGAGATGGGTAGTGAGGTCCATCGTTCAATTGACTTTGCTACCATATCAAAAACAGATTCATAATTTGTTATAACTACATCCTCCACCTTTGGGACAATTTTAATACCCAAATATGTGAAGACACTGGATGTTTTAAACATGTTAATGTTATTTGTAGGATTATTTCTTTCTTCCTCATTCAATATCATTATAGAAGATTTTGAATTATTAATCCGATACCCTGATATTTTCCCAAATATCTCGATTAGATTAAGTAGAGCTGGAATAGATATATCTAACTTCTTTAAAAACAATATAACAGCATCTGCAAAAAGAGATATTTTGTGTTAAAAACCGGCGACTGTTATTCCTTCTATATCTTTATTTCTTCTAACTGCAATTGCAAATGGTCCCTCAGCGCCTGAGATCCGTTCCTCTGCTTCCGTCATTCTCTTTGTAACCTCCGTGACCGCTGAAAGAACCTCGTCGATCTTATTGCCGACTCGCTTTTCCATCCCTTTAAATGCTTCCATTATATCGGCATTACTAGGATTCTTAACAACCGCGACCTCTCCACCATCTTCTTCCCCAGTCTCGTCATGTTGTTCATTAGAACTGTCAGGGTCTGAGGGCACGTTTTGCATTTCAATGTCCAATTTCCCTTGATTTTTTATCTTCTTCTTCGACTGCATTTTGCGTCGGTTCAAATATAAATCTCACACGTGTTAATAAAGTGTTATGTGTGGGTTTGAAAACAAATAAATGACTAATAAAGCCGAAGGGTTTGAAACCTTGACCTCACTCCAACGCCATAACCGGAAGTCTCTCTCAAAGGACCTTTTTAACCATTTTCTTATTATCCTGTTTTAGTGTATTGTACTTTTTATTGTACATAACTATGCATGTGACCCCTACAAACTATATACAATGTAAACAATAAATTAAATTAAAGCTTTAGGTCCCAGCTATCCTTTGTATCCTGCTTTTAAACTTTGTCGATTCTCTGACTTCATCATAATTCTGAAACATGTTGTCCTCAATGACCTTCCTGTCATCTGATCCTTAGCCTACTGGAATCGAAGAAAATACACGTTTGTTAGCTACATAACAACGGGAGGTAAACTATTTGAAAATTATTGAATAAGCTGAAAATTATTGATAAAATTGGTGTAAAGTGGATACAGTGGAATACAGCTTATGCGTTGCATTTGCTGTCCAAGTTGTCGTTATATCTTAAACGTATAGTTTGAAGCGCTTGATGGTGTGTCAGCGGACACCCTCAACAATATGACAAACATAATTTATTGTAATCCGAAGAAGTTCTTGTAAGCAGTGAATATATAAACGCATCGTCTCTCAGTCATTTTGACAGCACGAGGTGAAGATCAATAGCTTTCAGGTATCGTGCTGTCAAAACAGTAAAGAACATTGTGCTTTGCGATTTACCCATTGCGTGTTGGCAAATGGCATGTACCAGTTTGCTTTGCCGATTGTGAAACGTGATTGGTCAAACAGTTTGCCAGAATATACCCTGACCAATCTCCCGGTCATGCACCTGTCACCGATTCAGTTACGCAACTGGGATATGGGTGTTCACACAGATGCTGAAGTTCAGAAGTTGAACTGAGAATCAATTCAAAGTAATGAATTTGTACTTAAATGAATTTGTCATATTTTTTATAGATTGAGATGAGATCATTCTTGGAAAGACACAATGCCTGCAACAGAAGCAACTTCTGCATCATTTCTTGCGACAGTACCTCTTGCGGTCTGGGCATGTGTCACACTGAGTGGCGAACCCACAACATGTAGCATGCGGGATCCGTGGTGTAACACATTGAGCTAGTCGCTCATGCTTGTTCACCAGATTACTGAGGAGTGTGAGAATGAGCTCACAAAAGCATGACTTAGCATTTTAGACAGATTAATGAGACATCATCAGAATCAGGATAACCCACGGAACGAAAGGACATAAAAATAACAAAATTTGGACAATATTTTCAAAAGTTATGTGTTTTTGCAAGAATCGTTCTATCTCTGGAACACTGTCTTCAAACTTCTGAGGTCCCTCCAGGACATGGTGTTGATGATCCCTACCGATTTTTGTGCAGATATGTCAAATGGTTCAAAATATATTTTATATACCTTACTTTATGATACTTTCTCAAGCCAACATAACTAGCTAATAACTTAAGTAACGTTAGTGTGGTGGATCAGTGAATGCGGGAGAAGGGGAGAGATAACACACATACTGTATATGTGTGTGTCTGTACAGCAGTTAAACCCAATACAATGTTTATATCTTCTTGTTTCAGATGATGGGAGAGATGAGAACTCCTGACAAAGGGAATTTAAAAACAGGCACTCTTAAATGTGCATTGAAAATTGCCAGCTGATAAAACCTATTCTCCAGGGACCATATTCTTAAGATAAATGTAACTGGCTGTAGCAAATTAGCTCAAAAGGGAAATGTATATAGATAATTAGTTAATTATGATTAATTACAATTATTTATATCAGCTGCCAGTAGTAACTGTAGCATAATTAAATTGCCCTCAACTAATCTTTTCGTCCAGCGAACATTCAGTGTAAGTAGACCCTCATAGTTGGTTTGTTGACTGAGGGGTGTTGCAGAGTATTTGTTAAATATAACTAAAAAAAAATTCTGATTGGTCCAGACGCTACAGGCTGAGTTAAATGATTAACACTAAACAGTAAGAAATCAGTCCAGTCTCCCCAGCTGTAAATGTCATTAGCTGTTAAAGTCTTCTGTTACTTATAATAAATGGACATGTTGATATCACATAAGCAGTCTTTCAGAATGCTCTCAGTTACATAGATGCATATTGTATGAATTAGTGAGTGTGGTGGTGCTTATGGGGTGTCGCTGTGGCACGGTGAGTATGAGGCTGGGAGGGAATATCAGAGTATACCCACTACAAAAAGCTAGACTACACCACTGGCTGCTATAGACCCCCATTGGGGAAGAAGAAGAAGAAGAAGAAAACATACAGATACAATAGGGGCTACAGCCCTATGGGCTTGGCCCCTAATAACTTCAAGACATGAAGAGCTTCCCACTGCTGAAATTCTTACGTTTTATTAAAGGATGCCCATTTTCCTTTCTTACGCTTTTTTCCACAAGTTGGTATGACTCTTTAGGGTCTTCATGAAATGTCTGCAACATACTTTGGTTAAAATTCCTCACTGGTCGTGTAAAACAACATCCTTTTTACCTTTTCAAATACTGCTATATTCACAGCGACCGTTTCAGTGCATGTCTCTTTAAATGGTAATGAGCTCTGCTCACCCCGCCCCTCTCTTCCGTGAAAGAGGAAAGGCGATTTGCAAATGCTCATAAAAAATATAAAGTGTGAGACTTACTTCTTCTAGAGGTGCAGCTGGACCACGGACAGTCAGTACTGATTGAATTTTGCATCCAATGTCCCCTTTAATAACATAAGACTTGTGTTGAATCCTTGTGTTGAATATCAAATCTCAGGATGTGAAGCATGGTAAGTTTTCCTCAGGTTAATTAAGTTGTTCGTTTCAGTGCATGTCTCTTTAAATGGTAATGAGCTCTGCTCACCCCGCCCCTCTCTTCCGTGAAAGAGGAAAGGCCATTTGCAAATACTCATAAAAAATATAAAGAGTGAGACTTACTTCTTCTGGAGGTGCAGCTGGATCACGAACAGTGAGTACTGATTGAATTTTGCATCCGATGTCCCCTTTAATAACACAATAAGTATTGTGTTGAATATCAAATCTCAGGATGTGAAGCATGGTAAGTTTTCCTCAGGTTAATTAAGTTGTTCCCTGAGAGTTAATTTCATAAACTCACCAAAAGAGTCCTTCTACGAACCAAAAGTTAATAAACTAACATTGGCATAGCAAACATACAAGAAACATGAACAGGAACTAGTTACCTTGAGACAAGGATTGTTATCTTTTACAAGTTTTCCATTTTATGAACTGTGCTGCATAATTGATTTTACTGCTCAATAAATTTAAAGCACCTGCTATCGGAGCACGTTGTCAAAAAACAACATTAACATTTGAGCGATTAACTGTTTTTACCTGGAAATTAAGTAGAAATGTTTATTAAGACTTTATGGTATGCAGAAAAAGACTTTGAGATGTAAACCTTCCCTCAGAAATATTTACTGGAGAAAATGTGTCAAGAATGAACAAATATCGACAAAATCAAAATAAATCCATGTCAGTTCACTGGGAACTTAGACTGTTCTCCTGCTGCTCTCGTTTAGGATCTGCTCTTCTCTTGCATTCTGGTGAGTTATATACTCTCAGATCTTGCATTATTCCTCCAGGAACAATGCCATGTGATCATCTGTGCGTCTGGGAGTAAAGAGCACACAAAATGGGGTCCCTTCAGTCTCTATCACTCAGATATGAATATTTCTTCTTCTCATCTCCAATTGCTTCTTCCTGTGGAGGACAGCGAGGGAGTTTACTGACCTGTGTTCAAGTGTGTGAGTATGTGCTGCACTCCTCCAGTGTGTGACTATAATGTGCTGTATGGACGTCTCATGCTGCTTCAGAGGCTTGCACAGATTGACAATATACTTGGGTGCCGCACACTTGCCTGCATCAGTTACTGCTAAAAAAAAGCACATGTTGGCTATTGATGCCAACTTGATCCACTGTTAATAGAAATGAAGGACCTGGAGCAGCCAGGTGTGCTTGTTGAAGTGGAATGTGTCTGAAAACACATCTTAAAGGAACAGTGTATTGACCATCTGGGGGCTCAGTCTTGCTGGCCTTCAAGAAAGCTTTCAAACTGTGGATTTTACCAAGTCAGCAAAGACAACATACAGATGCAAGACGCTAGTTGTTTTCAGCTTTGAACCGCTGAACAGCACAACTCCATTACAAAGAGACCACCATGAGCTTCTGAGCAGACTTGGTGTAAAAAAATAATGTCTTTTCTTACTTTCACCCAGTAACCGGTTCCCGCCAGACGATCTACATGACGCATCGCATGCATTTCAGGGAAATAATATTTTGTTTCTTCTGCACAAGAGTCACAAAGATTTGGAAGGACATGAAGCTTAGAAGATTGACTGTGCCTTTAAATCATCTTTAACATGTTAACTACAGCTGCAACATGATTCGAGTAACATTTTCTTTTTTAACCATCTAGTTCAAGAGAGTTCTATTCCAAGTGCAACTCACATGAAGTTGTCAACATGGTGTAGATGTTAAACATCAGTTAAGTATCTTAGCAAAACCAAGTCAACCTGGGCGGATGATGCGCATACAATTTTGGTGGCGAAATTTGCGTCACATGCACTGTACATGGACATATACGTAAAAACCTAAGTATACTTTGGCCTTTTCGATCCTTCATAGAGCGCATCACACGTGATTTACATGCGACTTAGAAATGAGAAGAGCAAATAGAAGCAATTCAGACCAATAGGAGGGCAACAGTATTACTGACCTGTGTTCAAGTGTGTGAGTATGTGCTGCACTCCTCCAGTGTGTGACTATAATGTGCTGTATGGACGTCTCGTGCTGCTTCAGAGGCTTGCACAGATTGACAATATACTTGGGTGCCGCACACTTGCCTGCATCAGTTACTGCTAAAAAAAAGCACATGTTGGCTATTGATGCCAACTTGATCCACTGTTAATAGAAATGAAGGACCTGGAGCAGCCAGGTGTGCTTGTTGAAGTGGAATGTGTCTGAAAACACATCTTAAAGGAACAGTGTATTGGCTCACAGTTTTGCTGGCCTTCAAGAAAGCTTTCAAACTCTGAATTTTGCCAAGTCAGCAAAGACAACATACAGATGCAAGACGCTAGTTGTTTTCAGCTTTGAACCGCTGAACAGCACAACTCCATTACAAAGAGACCACCATGAGCTTCTGAGCAGACTTGGTGTAAAAAAATAATGTCTTTTCTTACTTTCACCCAGTAACCGGTTCCCGCCAGACGATCTACATGACGCATCGCATGCATTTCAGGGAAATAATATTTTGTTTCTTCTGCACAAGAGTCACAAAGATTTGGAAGGACATGAAGCTTAGAAGATTGACTGTGCCTTTAAATCATCTTTAACATGTTAACTACAGCTGCAACATGATTCGAGTAACATTTTCTTTTTTAACCATCTAGTTCAAGAGAGTTCTATTCCAAGTGCAACTCACATGAAGTTGTCAACATGGTGTAGATGTTAAACATCACTTAAGTATCTTAGCAAAACCAAGTCAACCTGGGCGGATGATGCGCATACAATTTTGGTGGCGAAATTTGCGTCACATGCACTGTACATGGACATATACGTAAAAACCTAAGTATACTTTGGCCTTTTCGATCCTTCATAGAGCGCATCACACGTGATTTACATGCGACTTAGAAATGAGAAGAGCAAATAGAAGCAATTCAGACCAATAGGAGGGCAACAGTATACAAGTGCTGTAACAAGTCTCAGTTAGTCTAGCACAGTACACATATCAGTTATAATAAGAAAATGTTAGCATTAGTTAGTCAACTGCTGACGAAAAAGATGTGTCTTTAGACGTTTTTTGAAGATGGCCATAGACTCAGCTGCTCAAATTGAGATAGGCAGCACCAGATTGGAACTATCGAGGTAAAGGTTCGTGAGAGTGATTTCGTGCCTCTTTGGGATGGTACCACGATGCGTTGTTCATGAGTTTAGGTACTTTGGTGCAGAGCCAGTGCACTGAGCCCTGAGGAACCCCAGTAGCAAGAAGTTGTGACTTAGAAACCTCCCCTCTCCAAGACACCCTGAAGGACCTACCTGAGAGGTAAGATTTGAACCATAGGTGTGCAGTTCCTGAGATGCCCATCTTCATTAGAGTTATCAGGAGGATATGGTGGTTGATCAGCAACAGCTGTAACCATTAACATCTAATGACACATTTTTTGGTTGTCTGGTCCTTTCTTATATCTGTCAGCAAGAGATGCAAGAATTCACGCAGTCATCCACAGCACCCTCTCCTTGACCGTCATCATCCGTGAGGACAACACTGATCTTCTACTTGGGTCATACTTTGCACGGCCAAAGGCACACATTTCAAAATTCATTACATCATACCTGCAGACATTTATCATGTTTTACAGTCGTTGTTGATTCAAAGTCACACGGGACTCAAGTTTTTGAAGTTTTTAATCCTTCTATAAAATTTTATTTATTTGAAGCATTTGAGGCTGTACATTAACAAAATCTTAATATATAGTCGTCATCTGTAATGAGTAGTCCGCTGAACGGCAAGTTGAAGAACCCATGTGCAGTTTATTTACAAAGTGATCCAAACATAATCCAAACAAGGACTTGACTTGCATGAACAGACTAGACTCACCGACAGCAGGTACATACATTTAATACACGACAAAGAACAATGGGAACATGAGGGCTATTTGTATCAAACACTATGGGTCACATGACAAGAATCAACCAATGAGCAAACAGAACTGAGAGTCACATGACAGGACAATAACCAATGAGGAACAAGACACATGACTATAACAACCAATCAGAACTTGACACATACACAGGGCAGAAATACATGAGGGCAAGGGAAGCATGACATAAATCAAATTACAAAATAAAAGACATGAAAACAAGAAAATGAAACAAAACCCAAACCCCACGTTACATCATCACATAAAGTGACTATACAGCTAATAAAAAAAGAACCAAATAAATCAACCAAGGCACTGAGGTACAAGTGGGGTGAGGGAAAAAAATAAATAATACTTCAATCAAAGAATTAATTCACCACTATTACCCTAATATGTGGAAATATTATATATATATATATATATTTATATATATATATATTAGGGGTCGACCGATATGTGTTTTTCAAGGCCGATACCGATTATTACAGATCAAGT
>NW_015664990.1:8970-9860 GCF_001515625.1 Sinocyclocheilus rhinocerous | reverse complement strand
CGCATTTTCATAATAGTTTAAATTGAAATTCTTAGTTTTGCCATTATTGTGTGTATCCAATACCATTCGCTGTCAACATTGAAATCACATCTTTACACCTTCGTGAAGGTGTCATTTTAAATCCTTTAACTGTAATGTAATTCAAGCATATTTCTGGATATTACATTTTACTTCTACAATTCTTCTACAGTAGCCTACCAAGGAACATATTAAAGTGAGATGCAGTTGCACTCAGGAGGTTAAATGTGTGAAACAAAGAAAATGTTGAGTACTGTTAAGAAAAAGCAGTTACCATCCACCTGTACTGCACTTTTTTTTTTTTTCTTTTTCAAATTACAGCAAATGACAGACTAATGTTCTTCAGAATATGTTACACAAATCAATGTATTAATTTGAAATTATTTTATTTCTGATTAATCAAATTATGTACAATCATCATCAGCACAATAGAAACCAAATTTAAAACACTCTCCATCCAAGATATGCATGACTTTATTTCTCTTGTTGAACATGTACAAACATTTCAGGAATAATTTCTCAGCTCTGTAGGTCTATGCTATGCAAATAAATGGTTTCCAGAACTTTTAAGCCCCAAGGGACGACATGAGGCCAATTAAATTAGACTTAATTACTATTTTTAGACAAAGTATTCCTTTTGTTACATGTGCATTACATGAACATGGTACATTGTTACATTATTTTTTTTTTTTTAGTGTGGAAGAAAATATGTGTATGGTGATGCGCAAAACTTCAAAACGCATTTGAACAGTCAATAGCAAATACTTAAACTAATAACAAAACAGTAGCTGATTCAGAAGCGCCAGATTGTCATAGCAAAGTCAGAATTACCTCCTCTCCTAGGTTCACGAAACGGTCGTCCATAAAATGCA
>NW_015664990.1:2716-7410 GCF_001515625.1 Sinocyclocheilus rhinocerous | reverse complement strand
CGCATTTTCATAATAGTTTAAATTGAAATTCTTAGTTTTGCCATTATTGTGTGTATCCAATACCATTCGCTGTCAACATTGAAATCACATCTTTACACCTTCGTGAAGGTGTCATTTTAAATCCTTTAACTGTAATGTAATTCAAGCATATTTCTGGATATTACATTTTACTTCTACAATTCTTCTACAGTAGCCTACCAAGGAACATATTAAAGTGAGATGCAGTTGCACTCAGGAGGTTAAATGTGTGAAACAAAGAAAATGTTGAGTACTGTTAAGAAAAAGCAGTTACCATCCACCTGTACTGCACTTTTTTTTTTTTTCTTTTTCAAATTACAGCAAATGACAGACTAATGTTCTTCAGAATATGTTACACAAATCAATGTATTAATTTGAAATTATTTTATTTCTGATTAATCAAATTATGTACAATCATCATCAGCACAATAGAAACCAAATTTAAAACACTCTCCATCCAAGATATGCATGACTTTATTTCTCTTGTTGAACATGTACAAACATTTCAGGAATAATTTCTCAGCTCTGTAGGTCTATGCTATGCAAATAAATGGTTTCCAGAACTTTTAAGCCCCAAGGGACGACATGAGGCCAATTAAATTAGACTTAATTACTATTTTTAGACAAAGTATTCCTTTTGTTACATGTGCATTACATGAACATGGTACATTGTTACATTATTTTTTTTTTTTTAGTGTGGAAGAAAATATGTGTATGGTGATGCGCAAAACTTCAAAACGCATTTGAACAGTCAATAGCAAATACTTAAACTAATAACAAAACAGTAGCTGATTCAGAAGCGCCAGATTGTCATAGCAAAGTCAGAATTCCCTCCTCTCCTAGGTTCACGAAACGGTCGTCCATAAAAAACATTTAAATGAACAGATAATAAATGTAAACAAACTGATCTACTACGAAATGAATTACAATATACTACTAACTACTACCAAATGTAAACTATTATTAAAAATGTGAACCGTTAAACTGCTACTACATGAACTACTGCAACTAAAACTAACCAAATTAGTAAGCTATATTCACTAAATGTAAACTAAACCTAATAATAAATGAACTGATTTAAGTATTAACAAAAGAAATATCTACAACACGCTGATGAATGTGCTTGATGCCTAATTTTACAGGCAGGCTTTCGATGAGCTCCTCCAAACTGCCGTGGTAGAGGTCAGGCGGGACTGAAAACTCCTCGAAGTCGCTGCTCAGCAGTCTTCCTCATTGGAGACGCCCACAATCTCCACCACAGCAGTGACTGCCTCTCTCTCAGCAATCTAGATTGGAACAAAAATACCATTTAAACTTCTGCAAGTGTACATTCCTTTAAAAGCACAATGATTTTACGAGATTATTGATGTTTCAGTGGCATTTAACTAGTAGAGTGCGGTCAAAAATCAAATATATAAAATTTGAAACAGAATTATAGCAACAAGTGGAATACTATGTTAGTCAAAAGTTCTATTTGGTGCTTTTAACTTAACTGATTATCAGTACGCTTACGTGGACAACACTACTCCGATATTAACCTGATTAAAAGAATACTCTGATTAAGAAATTACCATTTAAACAGTCATTTCTGAGTACCTTAATCCGGCTAAACTCATACTTGAAGTAAACGAATTGAATTATGAAACATCCAAAACTGCATATGGTACCATAACAAAGATTTATAAGGTAAATCATTTATTAACTTGTCAACAGTGTCGGTATGTCTCTAAACATTCTAAGCAATTTCAGAATAAGAGTTCAATCCTTATAACAGCACTTTTGTTAAACTAAATTTCAGTATCGTGATAATACCGCATACCGTGATAAAAGCATTAGCAATTAATCGCAACATGAAAATTTGATACCGGCATATCCCTAGCTACAATACGTAATGTACATAGGATTTTAATGTTATATATAATATATTTTGTTTTGTTTGAACCAGTTACTATTGCCTCATTGCTATTATATATGTACTTTAAGCCATTTTAAAGGCTATTGTTCACTTAGGTTTGTTTAAAAAAGAAAAAATCTAATGACTTGATTAATCAAAATTAATCAATCAATTACTCGATCAACAAAATAATCGTTAGTGACAGCCCTAAAGTCCAATATTGTGCATCCCTAGTTCTAGAGAAACAGCATTATTTGTGTACCTTTATGGATGTATATGTTGAGGAGTTTAGTTTGCCTTGTCCAGTGCCTTAAGGTGTGTGAGCTCCACCTCATCTCCAAAGTAGAGCTCACTCAAGGCCTCATCGCGCCAAAGTCAAACCTCCAGGACCTTCTGGCCACATCTAAGGCGCAGGTCCAAGATGGGGACACGGCCCTCCTGGACCATTGTCATTCTCACCGGTTGTGTCTGCAGAATAATAAGCCAACGGGTAAGTTATTCAGGTCAAATCACACTCATTCTGAATGTGCAGTTACTTTGCTTGATGTCCGACCAAAATATACATTTTGGCGGCCATACTTAGAATTAACTGTGACATTTTTTAGAAAATATGTCACCCCGTCCTCAAATTCTGAAAATCTTCCAAGACTTGTTGATGTGTAGACGTTTGTGCCATCGGATAGGGCACTAACTGTTTTCACATTAAATGCTTCTATTTTGATCTTTTCCCCATCATAATTGTAAGAGACTGCTTTCTTAGTGGTCCTATTTGCCACACACTTGCAACGAATGTGTGCTGGCCGTGTGTATGGACTTGGTGTTGCCATCCTAAGGGTAAGAGAAAAATGCACAACATACTTAATACTTACAGTTAAGTATGTATATTTATACAGTACCTGTCAAAATTTGGAATCACTAAGGTTTTGTATTTTATTTTAAGTTTAAAGAAGTTTCTTACACTCATTTGTTCATATACGTTTCATGCAACCATTAAGAGGGACTCCAGCGTACTGGGAGAAAACTCTGCGTGATTTGTTTGATATGCTGAGACAGCTGGGCACTCCCACATTTTTCTGTACGTTTAGTGCTGCTGAGATGAGATTTACATTTACATTTAGTCATTTTGCAGACGCTTTTATCCAAAGCGACTTACAATTGGGGGATACATAAAGCGATTCTTCTTAAAGAGGCAAACAGACACAGGAAGTGCTTGTAATACCAAGTTTCTAGACATTGTTCAAATAAGTACAAGCTAGAAGGAGAAGGAATAAGTAAAAAGAGAGAACTGATCCCTGAGGAACCCCAGTGACCAGTTGATGTGCTTTGGATACCTGAATGAGATGGCCTGAAGTCATAACTGCTATTAAAGCACAACAAGGTGAAACTGTGAACTTTGATGAATTAGACTGGTCTGAAAAATGTGAAATATTAAGAAGCAACCCAGTCACAGCCATGCGGATGTTTGAAAAACGCGTCGAAGTCTTAATGAGAGATCTGATCATGTCACCCGCTCTGCCTATCGGTGAGGTAATTGACTTTTTTTACAGAGTAGAATTCCAGTTACGTGGCTCTCCGCACATTCACTGCTTATTTTGGGTGAAAGATGCTCCAGAGTTCGAAAATGATCAAGATCAGGATGTTTGTGATTTCATTGATAAATACATCTCTCAACACTCAGCGGACTCCACATTGCTGACTTTGATGAAAAGAACATTTTCTGTGATCCAGAAATAAGTGCCTCCAAACCTATTCTCAATTTGTTTGAAGATAAAGGATACATGCAGCTAATCAGCACCGGGACAACAGAAAACAACACTCTTCTGGATCCTGTGTTCATAAGCGGCGCACACTCAAACGTAAGAGCAGGAGTTCTACAGACATGTTACAGCTATCAAAAAGTAAGTCATTTTGGAGCTTTTTACTCCAGTTTGTCATGCTTAAGGGTGAGGTTCCAGACTAAGTGCGATCCAAATGGGCATAAACTAAATAAAATTATATTTTCAGCATAATTACTTCAGTTTGTCTTTCTTGATCATTTTATAACAAATTATGTGTGGCCATGGCATGCAAAATTATACATTCAATTATCAAAATCTGTCGGGCATAAATGTATATTCTATGTCTGTCTTTGATATGGAATGTTTTGCAAATGAAATCACAATCACATTGTTACAAAAATAAATGTACTGAACATACAATATGCATATTCTTTTTCTGTGTACTTTAGTATTGATTTTCCTATTGTTGAAATCTGTATCTAAAAAGCTCAGTGTGATACACAATAGCAGTCAGTGAGACACAACTGACTTTATTGCATATTATAATAAGCAGTCAGTGTCAACAAAGAAGTAAAACAAAAATTAAATTTGTATACAAGTATTTCCAGGGTTGACTGCCGTGTTGAAAAAATATCTACACATATTGACAAATACAGCTCACATAATGACAAAATAATAATAATAATATTGTAGTATGTATAGTTTATAGTTGCTAGGAAGTTTCTAGGATGTTGTTCATTTGCTACGTGTGCAGTTGCTAGGGTGTTGCTCTGCGGTTGCTAGGGTACCCGGGGCGGTTACTAAGGTGTTGCTATGCGGTTGCTAAGGTACTCGGGGTGGTTGCTAGAGTGTTGCTATGTGGTTGCTAGGGTACCTGGGGTGGTTGCTAAGGTGTTGCTATGCGGTTGCTAGGGTACCCCGGGCAGTTGCTAAGGTGTTGCTATGCGGTTGCTAAGGTACTCGGGGTGGTTGCTAGAGTGTTGCTATGTGGTTGCTAGGGTACC
>NW_015664990.1:1158-2487 GCF_001515625.1 Sinocyclocheilus rhinocerous | reverse complement strand
TTGGCTTGGATAGTTGCTAGAGTGTTGCTATGAAGATAGATAGATAGAAATAGTCAGATGATTGATAGATAGATAGGTAGACAGATAGATAGATGAGTTTGAATGGGTTAGAAATAGTACATAGAAAGGAAGTCTGAATGAGTCTAATGGGCTTCAGTGTGTTTAGATTTGAATTTTGACAGTTGGAGTTTGACGGAATGTTCAGATGAGCAGAGACTTTTCAATTCAAGTCTATGGGATTTTTATGATTTTTAATATAATATAGCTGCAAGCAGCGATACAGGGCCAAGCCCTTGAAGGGGCTGTAGCGCAGGGCAGGAAGAGCAACATGTGTATGTATGAATTATGTACGTAGATGTATGTGTGTGCGTGCGTGCATGCATTATGTACATGTAGTTGTGTGTATGCATGAAGTTTGTATGTGTGCAAAGGCATGTATGAATTCATGAACACAAGCATGCAAATTATTTTTTTTGGATGGGGGAGTACTTTTTTCTGTGGGTGCTACAACTGCAGATGGTGTGGCTGTTGCAGGGGTTGTTGGAGTTGCTGCTGTTGTCAGAGGGGTTGATGCGCTGTGTGGGAAGTCCTCATCATTAATTCCTCTAAGTCATGATAAGTGTGATGGAGCACTGTGTAGGTGATGGTGGTGTAAATGTCATTTCAGGTATGACCTGGTGTGAGGTATGAGATTTGATTACAGTTGATATGTTTGTTACATTGTCCTGGTGTATTTCAATAGTTACAGGCGGTAGAGCAAGCAGGGCGTCTATGACTGTGTGTGTGGTAGCATTTTCTGGAACATCAATTACAGATCTAATGAGACTGTTTTCAATATGAACAGTTCTAATGCCAGTTGGTGTCTTAATTGTGAGTGTACCGTGTGTGTAGTGGGTTACGCATGAGCACTTGTAGAAAGTTTAGAACTTTTGAGGCGGATAATGTAGTGCTGGGCGGTATGACCAAAAATGTATATCACGGTATTTTTCAAAATTATACCCTTTTCACGGTACATGACAGTATTTTTTTTTTCATGCATGACCGGGTGTTAACCATATTTTCTACTGATTGAGAGAGGAAATACTGCAGTATATTGACTTAGAATGCCCTATTTTACTGTCATGATGAGTGAATATTGTCAAAAAATACCACACTAAATAGTGACTAAACACGACCCCTTTTAAAGGGGTCATATGATGCGATTTAAATTTTTCCTTTATCTTTGGAGTGTTTCAAGCTCTTTGTGCATAAAGAAGATCTGTAAAGTTGCTAACACTAAAGTCTCAAAACCAAAGAGATATTCTTTATAAAAGTTAAGAGTTAACCACG
>NW_015664990.1:0-949 GCF_001515625.1 Sinocyclocheilus rhinocerous | reverse complement strand
TGCCGCTCACTGCACAGAACAGACGCCGAGAGAGGTGACACTTCTCCGGGAAAGTCAGACCTCGTGTTCGCGGGACAGCACTGCCGAAATCTTCCAACTGAACCATAGTCAAGGTTTATCCAAAAAAGTCGCTAGGTTTGTCAGTATGAATATTCTATGGAAAAAAGCCACTAAAAGGGTGTGAAAGTTGCTAAATCTAGTGCTAAAGTCCCACTCGTGTGTGTGTGCAAGACGCGGGAGCTAATGGCAGGGGGCGGTGGATATTGTGGATGAGTTCTTCTGTGTCATCACGTTCTATTAGTTCTATGCACTTCCATTTATGCCAACAAAGTTTTCTAGTCTATTCAAAAGAATGTGTGGTCGATAGTGTCAAACACAGCGCTAAGATCCAGTAGAACTAATAGAGAGATACAACCACGATCAGATGATAAGAGCAGGTCATGTGTAACTATAATTAGAGCAGTCTCAGTACTATGATACGGTCTAAATCCTGACTGGAAGTCCTCACAGATACCATTTTTTTCTAAGAAAATATACTGGTATACCGCCCAGCACTAGGATAATGGCATATCTGGGATCTTGTGGTTTTGTGGAGAAATGTGCAAAATGTCAATGCTTGCGCCAACTATATCTGTGGTGAGGTTCTGGGAAGTGATGTGCTCTACTGGGCATGTGTCATCATTACAAGTGAGGCAAGTTAGTTCAGTGTCTTTTGTTGTGGAGATAGAGGTTTTTCCTTTAAATTGACGAATGGAAACATTTGAGATTAAATACCAGCATCCAGTGGTAATGTTGTCATTCCACACAGTTAAGTTGATAGATGCACTTTTGTCTGCGATGGTGTAGACGGTATTCAGGAGAAAGGTTTCATCTCGAAGAAAGTTGTGCCTTTGACTCTGTTGAAATATATCTTACATTCACCTACATTGGGGATAATTAGGATGTCATG
>NW_015664989.1:1957851-1964778 GCF_001515625.1 Sinocyclocheilus rhinocerous | reverse complement strand
AACACCTCCCTCTCTCCTTCTCCAGCAGTGAGTTTTGGGTTCTTGTCAGCAATCAATGAGATCCTTTCCGCCTACAGAAATCTCAAAGCGTTACACAGTCAGATTTCATACAGAAAGTACCGTGCAGAACTTCATATGAGACTGGAAGTCAATGCATGACAGGCCTCGCTATCAATACATGAATCCCTGACAAATCAGATCTTCCTGCCCTGGAAAGTTGAAGTGATTTCTCAAGCGTTTGCGGTTATCTGCACCAATATTCCCTGATGACCTTTGGCTCACCTTCAACTTGTGTGTTGCAAGAAAGCTGACTGATCATGAGCCTCTCGAAGCTGTCAGCTAAACAAAAATGGATTAAAGCAAGAGACGGGTATCTTTTTTCTTTTTTGAATCCCAGTGAAACATCCTTATTATTATTTAAACCTTTAACTCAGTCTAATTCATCCACAGATAGCAGTTTATATAACCCTAAAACATTCTTTAATTACATACTTACTAGTCTTTCAAATGATCTCCAATTGCTAGTTTGTTTGCTGTACTTTGAGCCTGGATCTAAATTTGACCTGTGTCATGAAATCAGTTAATCAAAATTTAGTTCACAGAAAGAAGAAACACATCTTTCCGTGTCCTGATGAGGATATTCATGTGAAAAGTTGTGTTTGGCATCTGATTAGGAGTCTGAATCAATGCGTCCTCTCAGCGGGGGATTTCTGTGCTCTAAAAGCGTGGTGCCCTGAAGGCCCTCGGTTAACCCTACAACACTAGGGTTGTAATGTGACCAAATAACTCTAAATATTCGCAAAGCCAAAAATAGTTTTTGCCGTCCTCAGCTCTTTAATGGGAGACGGTCTGCAGTAGAGGTCACATCATTCACTTTTCGAGGGAAGTCTAAGGGTTTGCCGTGAGATAACGTTAGTTTTTCCCTGACCTCCCTGATACTCCTTTAAGCGGCTATTTTATCAGGAGTTTTTATTAGAATAGGGAGCTTTTTCTGCAGGGAAAAAAACACTGAGCGAGTTCCCAAGGCCACAGAAGGATGAGTCTAGAGGAGGACGCATCTCACGCCGAGTCTCACACGGACGTCGTCCCTGGAAGGAAGACAGACTCCAGAGTCTTATCATAAAAGAGCAGACATTAACGTTCGCTAACTTCTCGGCTACAGCTGTTTATTAACAACAAACGTCACTCAGAGAAACGGCAGATCTGAAGGTGCACAGAAGAGATCCAGGCTGAGGACAACGGTATGAATTTCCACGCCAGAAGAGTCACGTTGCCCACTATCACGCCTCTCTGCCTGCCAAAAAGGGTATGAACGTTTAATATTTATGTGTTATTTACAGAAACGTTACATTTATTGGTTATGGGAGAGATTTTAGAGATTTTTGACAAGGTTGAACATTAACGTACTGTATTTTCTCAGTTGTGCGACTGCAAATTGCAGTTCTAGAGCAACTTTTTGTCTCTTTTCTGGCTTTATTTTCACCTCACTGGAGCTGTGATGGGGCAATAAAGCAAAACAAAATCTCAGTTGGTCATCTGACCGTCAGTGATAATTTCCTGTTGCATATAACTAGGTCAGGGGTAGGCAAGTTCGGTCCTAGAGAGAGTCCTGCAGGCAGAGTTCAGCTCCAACCCTGAAAACAAAACTCACCTGCCTATAGCCTTAGTAATCCTGAAGACATTGATTAGCTTGTTCAGGTGTGTTTGATTAGGGTTGGAGCTGAACACTGCAGGACTGCGGCTCTCTAGGACCGAACTTGCCTACCCCTGAACTAGGTGAACACTTCAAGTGAAAAGTTTGGTAACATTTGAAAGTATTTGTTCCTCATTTTGTTCAAAAGTATATTAAATTTATTTTAATATGATATGATATGATATAATATAATAATTTATGTATTTATAGAATATATTTATTTATATTTTATTTGTATGTGATATAAATAATTTGTAGGTACAATAAATAGTACTAATAATATTATTGTCCTATCAGCTGTTTGGACTCTCATTCTGACGGCACCCATTCACTGCAGAGGATCCATTGCTGAGCAAGTGGTCTCATGCTACATTTCTCCAAATCTGTTCCCATGTAGAAACAATCTCGGATGGCCTAAGGGTGAGTAAATTCTTAGCAAATGTTCATTTTTGGGTGAACTATTCCTTTAAATGGGTCTGAGTTTCTTTTCAAACATCCAGCAGATGTAACCAGTGTATTTAAATTTCACATTTCCTCTTGTAACACACTTGTTACGTCTGGGGACGTAGTCTCTCTTTTTCTCTCTCTTTTTCTCTCTCTTAGGTGACTCCGCCCTAATTGGACGTAAAAGACATATCTGCTGATTCGTCCCTGGAGATCCAGCATCTTTTGAAATAGTGGGACGGGAGGAGGCAGAGGCCAGAGAGAGCAGAGCTGTTGGTAGTGTTGTGTGTGTTGTGCATTGCGTCTCGTTATAGCCTAGCGTGGGGCTTTTTCTTTCTTGGTGTTGAGAATCTTGTTGTGCATTCTCGTGATTACTTAGTCCTTTATTATTTTATGTTACCTACTGTTTTGGTTGTTTAAGCCATTTAGTTAATTTTCTTTCCTTGTTATTTCTGTTAAGTTAAGCTGGCGAGTATGCCGCTATTCTGTATTTTGCAAATATTGTGGATAGCGTGCCTCTCCACCATGAAGGCTGTAGGGATTGGGTGCCGGTTTTCTTTATTGTAAATATCGTTTTTTCCTGTTTTTTGCTTTAGATAGGGAGTTAGGGAAGAATGCTGTCATTTGTTTTCTTTTCTTTCACATAGGCTAGTTAGAGTCTTGGGTCCAGTTAGTGATATGTTTTGTTTGTTGTTTTGGCCCTGCCCAATCCCAAAGACATAGCCTTTTAACGGTGATGCTGCAAATGAGACTTAAAAAGGAAAAATAAACTCACCAGCACAAGGTAACAGCGGTTTCAGACTTCTTTATTTATGTTATTTTCCCTGACCCTAGACCAGGGTCGTAACACACTGTACTCATTACTTATTTACCTTTAAGGACTGTTTATATTTACTCTGATAAGGGAGCAGCGAGAATCCTGCTCGTTTTACTACCTTGTGACTTTAAAAGGTTAGGTCTGGTAAATGCTTGTCAGGGAGATTTATAGAGCCGGTCCTAGCGAGGGGTTTTCCTCCTCCTCTGTATTTTTTGTGTCTTGTAGGTCTCTCTTACTGATTAAACAGTGGATCGTTTACCTCATTTGTAGATGATGTCACTGTGGGAGGCTGTGATTGGCTGAAAGGCTTGCTAACCCCGGCCCTGCTGGGGAGCACTGACCTCCTTTTCCTCTTTGAAAGAGGACTGGCGTGTCCTCCCTACCAATCTGCCTTTCACACACACTCTGTCAACCCCCATCTATCGCTCTGCCCATATACCTTACAGGGTCATTCCTGCTGTGCAGACCCTTTTAACTCTGTAACTTTGAAGAAATGTATATGCTTTGTCTTGTAATTTAAGGAAGTATTTCGATAAAAGGGTATATTAGACTTAATGAAATATGACTATTGTTTACACAATGACAAGACAATTCTCAGAATGTTCATTGAGAGTTAAAGCTTTTACCTACCTTCTGAAATGTTGATATTATCAAGCTGATTTGTATAATTTGATCAGACAGGGTGGAGTGGCTTATTGAAGTCTGTGCTGTTGTTTTCCCACCAGAATGATGTCACTTCTTGGGGAATGATGTCATTTAGGAACTGGCGTTTGTTAGTTAAAAAGATTTTTGCAAAAGACTGACAGAATGGAAAGCGGGGAAAGGAAAAAATGAATCCCTGTGTTCAGTGTACCTCCAGTTCTGTCATTATTTATTTACCTTCATGTCGATCCAAACCTGTATGCTGTGTTTTTTCCTGCAGATCTGCATTGATTGGGACTCCAAAAAAGACAAAGCAGCACCTTAAAATGTGGCTTGTGTGCTTTATTCCAAGACTTCTGAAGACATGTGACAAAAAGACTCTAAATAATACTGAAATTAATTACTGAAAATCTTCTCCTCTGCTGCAACTCTCAAATCCTCTTTGTTGCAATACATGCATTTATTTTTTTTCATCTAAACTTATCTTAACTAAGCGCTACAGCAACAGATTTGTTATCATTAAGTAAACCTAAAACCATTAAAAAAAAAATTCGGTAACTGAAATAAAGTAAAATATAAATAGATTAACGTGAAAAAAATTAACAAAAATTTGACTTTATTTTGTACCAAAATTACAAGTAAAACTAAAAAATACAAATAAAGCTAAATAGAAAAAAAACAACAAAAGTACATTGCAAAATTACTAAAACTAAAATCAATTGAAAACTGAACATGTCAAAATTTAAGCTAATTCAGGATAGTAATAAATATTATTAGCCTAGTATATAAAAGATACTAAAATAACACTTCACAAAAAAGGGGGAGGAATTTATTTCAATAGCTTACAGGTTTGAAACATCATTTTAAAATATGAACATCTAAATATGAACAAAACTTTTAGTTTCAGTAAAAATGACAAATAAAACTAAATTAAAGCTAATGTTAATGTTAAAAAAAAATAAAAAAATAAAAATGACAAAAGCACATAACAAAATTACTAAAACTTAAACCAAAATTAAAATTTACTGGAAATATAAATAAAGCTAATTCAGAATATTTCAAAATACTATAATGTATATAAATAATAGTAAAATAACACTGTACAGCAAAGAGGGAGACATTTTTTCAACAGCATACAGGTTTGAAACGATACAGGGGTGAGTAAATAATAACATAATTTATTTTTGTATGCACTGTACCTGTAATGTTGTGATTAAATTGAACAAATTAATATGATTTCATGACATACATGGTGAGGACATGAACATGTACTGCATATCAGAAGTGACTCTCACTTTCTCGCTCTCTCTCGCCCTTCACCTTTCAGTCGGGGTTGACCCGTCGGGTCTCGCGTTTAGCCAGCGGTTTTCTAATTGCTTGCTGGGATTTATGTGAAGGGCAGGGGCCTGTCAAGACTGTGTGAATAGGTAGGTGGGGCAAATCTTGTGACTTTTCTGCCTCCCTCCCCCTCCGGTGTGTGTGTGTGGGGGGCAGACGAGCGGGATTCACCCCTGCCGGATAAACAATGGCAGGTGATTGGACAGAACCATGGTGACATGCAGCAGCGGAGGCTGCACTGAGCCGCTCTCTCTAATTACCTCATTTGAGCTCGGCAGAGAGACAGAGAGAGAGGAAGCTCGCTGCTCCCCGGCAGATACTTGCGTTTATGTTTTATGTTCACTCAACTCTTGAGAAATGCTACATCCTTATGGAAAAATATATTTTGTAATTATAATTTAAATCTGATTAATTTTCAAATTGTTTGTCATAAATCAACATCTCAGGAAAATGTTATGGGGTTTCAAATCAAAATATGACCTTCTGTTACGAAACAGGACATCATTTCATACATGTCCACTGTAGAGGACACCAGGACTAAAAGCATGTTTATTATACATTTTGGGAGACAAGAATTGAATAGGAAAACAAATTATGTATCAACATTTTTATGAAATATTAGATATTATGAAAATCTGGCCAATTACTACTCCCATTATTACACTTCTTTTTTCAACATGCTGTCCCAACAGCACTTTAATATGCAAATTAGATACAGTGTATAGATAACATTGTGCTTAATGGCAGTCGGGGTTGACCCGTCGGGTCTCGCGTTTAGCCAGCGGTTTTCTAATTGCTTGCTGGGATTTATGTGAAGGGCAGGGGCCTGTCAAGACTGTGTGAATAGGTAGGTGGGGCAAATCTTGTGACTTTTCTGCCTCCCTCCCCCTCCGGTGTTGTGTGGGGGGGGGCAGACGAGCGGGATTCACCCCTGCCGGATAAACAATGGCAGGTGATTGGACAGAACCATGGTGACATGCAGCAGCGGAGGCTGCACTGAGCCGCTCTCTCTAATTACCTCATTTGAGCTCGGCAGAGAGACAGAGAGAGAGGAAGCTCGCTGCTCCCCGGCAGATACTTGCGTTTATGTTTTATGTTCACTCAACTCTTGAGAAATGCTGTGCACTCAGTCCTACATAAGCTCCCGAGCTTGTCCCAAATCACAGCCCTGCCTGCCGCCTAGTACAGGGGTAAGTTGCTTTGAAATACCAATTTATGTGTGCTTTTCTTGTATGTGCGCGTGTGAAATCGATGCAATCTGTTGGAGGACTGCTGTGCTTCTCTGTGGGATCACAGATTCGAGCTGATAAATGAAACTCTAACAGCCTTAAAACAAGGTTTCGGAGATGATATTGAGTTCTCCAGCCTGTAGGTTTTCTGCATATGAGGTGTAGCAGGGAACTAAAGCGCTCATGAAAGGCAACATTCATGACTTCTTCTGCAGCACAGGCTGTCTGCACTTTGAATGAATGGGTTGTTGCATACTGTATATAAGACATGAAGTGAAATTTAGTTCTCAAGGGACAGTAAAGGAGTGTCACTGTATCTGATATAATGGCAGTGTGACCAATAAACTTGCTTCTTCATTTGCATGTAAAAATGGGGTTGTGTTCGAAATAGCATAGTAGCATTCTGCTCTTAATGTTGCTGCAGTATGTAGTGCGTATACTGTACATAATGTGATTTTTTTTTCTCTGACCTACAGTACTAGATATAGGCTACTAAAATGTTCAGTATACAACAGTGCTTATGTAGGGTACTGTATCCCACAATGCAGTGCACTTTATTTTTGACCTTCCGTTTTCGGTATGATGAATGAACCCGAAGTAATGTCAGCATTTTTAAGCATCTAGCATCCTGCTAAAAATGATTTTACACACAATTGGGTAAAAAATGCCCTAAAAAACAATAAATAAATAAGGTTGGGTGCCATTTGCTAAATTTAACATGCAAATTGATATGATCATGGGATATATATATATATATATATATA
>NW_015664989.1:1952904-1957598 GCF_001515625.1 Sinocyclocheilus rhinocerous | reverse complement strand
CATGTATGTGTATATATATATATATATATATATATATATATATGTGTGTATATATATTATGTATGTATGTATTACAGTTCAAAAGTTTGGGGTCAATAAGATTTAATTTTTAAAGAAATTAATACTTTTACTCAGCAAGGACACATTAAATTAATCAAAAGTGACAGTAAAGACATTTATAATGTCACAAAACATTTGTATTTAAAATACATGGTGTTCTTTTGAACTTTCTATTCATTAAAGAATCCTGAATCATCACGGTTTCAGCAAAAATATGATTTGAAATTATTCTTGAGTGGCAAATCAGCATCTTAGAATGATTTCTGAAGACAATGAAGACTGGAGTAATGATGCTGAAAATTCAGCTTTGATCACAGGAATAAATTACATTTAAAAATATATTCATTCAGTTATTTGAAATTGTAACAGTTTTTCACAAGATTACTGATTTTACTGTTTTTTTTTTTCTTCTACAAATAAATGCAGCCTTGGTTAGCAGAAGAGACTTCCTTTCAAAAAGAAAAAAATTTGATCAACTCCAAACTTTTATTAATGTATTTATGTTTGTATGTATTTAGTTAGTTAGATAGTAAGCAAGCAGTCTGTTAGTATTCAATTCTGAATGCAGCCAAAGCCTCTATCTGGTTTCATTTATTTCTTACCGTGTTGCAGGTAATCAAAGTGTACAGTGAAGACCACACCAGCCGTGCAGTGGAGGTGCCCAGTGACATCACTGCCCGGGACATATGCCAGCTGTTCATCCTGAAGAACCACTGCATTGATGACCACAGCTGGACCCTGTTTGAGCAGATGCCACATCTGAGTATCGGTAAGCAAGTAAAGAAATGCAGCTAAAAACCACAACAAATGGATGCACTGAATTTTTTGGTGCATTGTCACAGAATACAATGCAGTCAAACATCAAGAGCATATGAAAACATTTAATAATCAATTTAATCTGATTATTATTAGGAGGATGTACATTGTTATTCTAAAGAGACAGTATTAATAAAGTCCTTATGTGTGCTATATGTTTTTTGAAGTATGCTTTTGTTTGAAAATCTTGACATCCACCCGTGTTATTTTAGTATTATTTATATACTAAAAATAGTATTTAATTCAATTTTTCAATTCAATTCAAGTTTATTTGTATAACGCTTTTTTTTTACGATACAAATCATTGCAAAGCAACTTTACAGCATTTACAGTATTAATGTTTTGAATCAGCTTTTAATTTTCATTTGTTATTTGTAAAAATTTTGCTGTATGCTTTTGTCATTTTTATTAGTCGTTTATTCTTTTATTGTTATATATATATATATTAATTTCTATTTGAATTTATTTTTATTTCATTTTTAGTTTTATTGATTTTAGTACTTGAACTTTAAACTTATTTATTTCAGGTTCAGATAACCTTATTTATTTCAGACATTTCTAATTTTAATTGATTGAACCTAAGTTCTGTAAGTTTAAGTTTTATATATTTTATAAGTTTTTATTTTAGTTTCTAACAATAATAACTATTGCTACTTTGATCATATTTTTTTTATATTTCATTTTTATTTTAAAATTTCTAAAGAACTTTGACTCTTTCACAGTAAACAATGACATCATCAATAAGTCATGGCAGTATGGTTTTTTTCCATAAATATATCTTATGAAAATAATTTAAATTATTTCAACAGTCTTTTTGAAGTTATTCAAGATTCAGCTTGATTTTTAAAGTCAGTTTAATCTAATTAACTTGTACAGTCAGTTTGATTATACAAAAAAAAAATATCACGCAGCAACCTAAATTTTTAAGTTAGTAGAAGTAGGTGGACATTTTTACAGTGTGCGTTTTATTGCTTAAATTGTTGTTCGACTAAAATGACTGTTAATTAAATCAGATGTGAGATATTCCTACTTTTATATCTCTGACTTTGTAAGATTAAAACTAAAACCCATAAAAAACAAATTTTTGTTACTTGACAACATTTCTCGTTTTCATTTAGTTTAATTTAAAGTACTGAAATAACAAACTAAAAAAAAAAAAAAAATAGACATTTAAAAAAAATGCCAAAACATGCCACAAAATTATTAAACTTTAACAAAAATTAGCATGAAAGCAGCAAATATGAAAATAAAATGTAATTTAAAATATTAAGAAACACTGTTGTATCTCAGTGATATGAAAATAACACTGATACACAAACAGAGTTGCTACATTTTGCTGTCATTCTATTATCAACAAAGAATTACTAGCAGCAATATACGAAGAAAAAATTATATATAAAATTGCAACTTTGACTCTTTGATACTTTTTATGACTAAAATGATGTTTAACTTGAAATGATTGTCTTTTAAACCATTATATAAATATTTCAATATATTCTAAATATGATCAAATACATAAATACTGACATATATTGAATGTTATCAAAAGGCTGAAAATATTGAGATGCAAATGAAACCATGAATTGAAGAGAGATCATCAACAGCATGGAGATGACGTTTGGTCATAGCCAATGCAAACAGCATTATTGCAGTATTGCAGTAAAGATCTGTCCGTTCACTGCAGTAACGCTATGGGAATTAGTTAGTATGAGATAACAGTAGTCAGACTCTTCCAGGTTGCTGCTTCTAAACAGATGCTTTCCATTCAGTCATTAAACATGCATTTAGGGCTGCAGGAGCTGAGTAATATTTAATGATAAAGTGGAATAATGAGCTCCCCCACACATCACTCTCATTGCTATTGAAGGTTGCTCATTATCAAGGCATAATTTTTGAAAAGAGTGTTAATAATTAATCTGTCAAGCCCACGGTGCAATAGGATAGTAAAACTATAAGAGCTGGAAACCAACGAGGGCAGTAAAATCTCATACTATTAAACTCTAGATTCTGATTGGATAAGCTGTGTTTAATGCTATAAAATGCTGAAAAACAAACACCTGTAACGGCATGTGAGATAAAAGTTGCTACAGTACATTATTTGGAAAACATTAACACTATATAAGTCTCTTGCTCACCAAGGCTACATTTATTTGATCAAAAAAACATTTTTTTTTATCTGTTTTATTTATTGTTTTTGTCTGTTCAGAACAACACTGTAGCACTTTGCCCAAGACAAATTTCCTTTCGGGGACAAATAAAGTTTATCCTTATCCTTATCCTTAAAAATACAGGGGAAAAACATTTATATTGTGAAATGTTACGTTTTCGGTAATATATTTTAAAATGTAATTTATTCCTCTGATCAAAGCTGAATTTTCAGCATCATTACTCCAGTCTTCAGTGTCACATGATCCTTCAGAAATCATTCTAATATGCTGATTTGCTGCTCAAGAAGCATTTATTATTATTATTATCAATGTTGAAAACAGTTGTGCTGCTTTATATTTTTGTGGAAACTGTGATACTTTCTTTCAGGATTCTTTGATGAATAGAAAGTTCAAAAGAACAGCATTGATTTGAAATAGAAATTCAAACAAATAGACTTTTGTAAAATTATAAGTATCTTTACAGTTACTTTTGATCAGCTTAATGCATCCTGTCTTAACCTTCATAATCAAAATCTAATAATTCACTGTTCACGTTACAAAGTCCCAACCTACATTTTTTCTTGTTAAATATCCACTTTTAATCACCTTACGTTAGTCAAATAGGTTACATATTTCACTTTATGTTCTTTAATGCACATAATGTGCTTTAGTGCACATGTATGGTTCATAAATTCATAAGCAGGTACCAAACTAAGTCTTGTTTGTGATTTCCAGAGAGAACCATAGAAGACCATGAGTCAGTTATGGAGGTTCAGTCAGGCTGGGGAATGGACTCTCACTGCTGTCTGTACTTCAGGAAGAATTATGCCAAATACGAGTTCTTCAAGAAGCCTCTAGTAAGTGTGTGTGTTTGTGTGTGTGTGTGTGTGTGTATCATGACACATGCTTCCCTGCTAATGTATAATTGATTTGCTTAGGTTTAACCTAACATCCAAGGTTACCTATTCAAGGTCATTAAAGATTGAAACAGAGACACACAATAGGGCCCTTTAATTGTACTGGTTAAGAATTCAAGGTAATGCCTAAATAATAAAGTACAGATGACTAACTCCTGTAATTTTCAAGGTCACGGAACCTAATATCAGATTTAACAAAGGGCCTTTAAGTGGTTTCTTTTATAGTAAACATAAAATGCTCCTAATACTTGACAGATTTAATTGGAATAGGTGTCAAATAGATGAAATTTCATGTCTAAATTCTCCACAAATGTGGCTTGTATGGGAGGGTTGCAATAAAAAAGCCACTCCTCAAGAAAGGCCACATGCAGTCAGACCGAGCTTTGCCAAAACACACCTTGAAGATTCTGTGGCAGATGAGACTAAAATTGAATTATTTGGCCTCAACTCCAAACGATACATCTGGCAGAAATCCAATCCAGCTCAGCATCCAAATAACAGATTCCTCCAGTAAAGCATGGAGGAGGTCATATCCTGTTCTGGGTGTTTCTCTGCAGCAGGGACTGGAGCTCTCTCTCTCTCTCTCTCTCTCTCTCTCTATATATATATATATATATATATATATATATATCTCTCCAAAAGATGGACACAGTTTTTGTTTTTTTCATCTGTACTTACTCAGTGCAACTTATAATTAAAAAGGATCACCCCCCTCCTAAAAATGACTTGTAAACTCAATCAGGTGTAACTAATC
>NW_015664989.1:1949506-1952780 GCF_001515625.1 Sinocyclocheilus rhinocerous | reverse complement strand
GAGCTTTGCCAAAACACACCTTGAAGATTCTGAGGCAGATGAGACTAAAATTGAATTATTTGGCCTCAACTCCAAACGATACATCTGGCAGAAATCCAATCCAGCTCAGCATCCAAATAACAGATTCCTCCAGTAAAGCATGGAGGAGGTCATATCCTGTTCTGGGTGTTTCTCTGCAGCAGGGACTGGAGCACTCGTGGGGCAAAATACCGTCAAATTCTTGAGGAAAATCTGCTGCTCTGCCAGAAAGTTGTCAATGGGAAGAAGGTTTACCTTCCAACATGACAACGACCCAAAGCACACAGCAGAACTGAGCTCACAGTGGTTGAAGGATGTCTAGATGTGCAGAGTTAGTAGAGACGAATCCCAACAGACTAAAGGCTGTAATTAAAGCAAAAGGTGGTTCTACAAAATACTGACACAAGGGGGTGATCCTTTTTACAACTCAGTGATTCTGTTTTATTTATTTATTTATTTATTGGTGTTATATCTTTCACTTGGATGTTACTTGAGTAAATACCGCTGGATAAAACAAAAACTGTGTCCATCTTCATTTGGACTGGAGCACTCGTGGGGCAAAATACCGTCAAATTCTTGAGGAAAATCTGCTGCTCTGCCAGAAAGTTGTCAATGGGAAGAAGGTTTACCTTCCAACGTGACAACGACCCAAAGCACACAGCAGAACTGAGCTCACAGTGGTTGAAGGATGTCTAGATGTGCAGAGTTAGTAGAGACGAATCCCAACAGACTAAAGGCTGTAATTAAAGCAAAAGGTGGTTCTACAAAATACTGACACAAGGGGGTGATCCTTTTTACAACTCAGTGATTCTGTTTTATTTATTTATTTATTTATTGGTGTTATATCTTTCACTTGGATGTTACTTGAGTAAATACCGCTGGATAAAACAAAAACTGTGTCCATCTTCATTTCAGGCTGCAAAGCAACAAAATGTGATTATATTAAAGGGGGCAGATTCTTTTCTATACTCACTGTATGTGTGTATATGTGTATATATACACACACATATATGCAACTTGCTGGCGTTTGTTTAGATGCTAATTACTAACACCGTGTTTAAGAGTGATGTTAGCTTAGATTATATGCTGAAAATTACCTCAAAGTTAAACCTCAAATTTTTGTGAAGATGCTGGATTTATCTGTGTCATTGCAGGACTTTTTCCCAGAGCACATGGTGTCTGTATCCAGTGAAAGCAATGGAATCATGAACCACTCACAACTTATACAGGTGAGGATCTTCATCTTATGCTATTATTATTATTATTAATAAAGGCGCACAGAGTCCTTATCCGTTTCTCAATATGCGCTTTTGTCTGGACTTGTGAAACATCATCAGTCGTTGCCCAAGTACTGTTCCAATTCAAAGTGAACATCTATCCAAGTACATTTCAAACCTCGGATGTGTTTTTGCTCCGCCCCTTTTATCGAGGATGCATCAAAAGGTGATTTGTGCAAATTTGAGGCAGCCAGGTATCCGTGACCCATGAGCATTAATGTCGGAGGAGAAAACCTGCATTATTTTCAAAATACTACTGTTATTATGTCATGAAATACAGAGTTCTGGCATGAAACTCTAGATGGCGCAGTCCGATAGGTCTAACTCAATCTGACCTAATGACATCATCACATGGCACAGCTGATTGGTTCTCTCCTGTATCAGTAGCCAATGAGCTCGCTGCTCAACATTCTTATATGACTAGTGCTTGCCGTAGCAGTTGCAGCTTGCTTCAGAAACCCTCCACCTTCCCCAGCTCCACCTGTATAGATCTGCTATATCTGTATGATCTGTATAATCCCACCAAGGGTTGTCATGACAGAAATTTAGTTCTAAGAGTTTTTCAGATGAGATTTATAAAGATACAAAGTTATTTATAAAGAGAACACCTATTTGAAAATTAGCCGCACCGATTTCGGCGCTCAGTGCTCATGTATCCCGCTGAGAGCAGCCTTACATTGGCTAGTCATTCTGACATATGCCACTGGCTCTAATGTCTCTGTAGTGGTTAAACATGAGATATAATTAGTTTTAGGTATATCTAACAGGCAATCTTTGGTCTCATGAATCTGTTATTTGTTCCTGGTCATATCATTTTGGCTGAGCACAAAGTTTAGTTTCGTAACTTTATATATTTATCTACCGTCGAACAGCTGATGTAGCATACATGTGTATATATTGCCTGAAACACATATTAATATGTTTTATATATTTTTTGTGTTTTATATTTAATGGATGTGTATTGTTGGTTTTATATTTAGTTTTGTTATAAGTTTAGATACAGTGAAGGTAATCAAAGTATGTACGCATTGCTGAACCACGTTTTTGTAGTTGGAAAAAAAACTAAACAAAACTAAACTGAAAATGAAAAGAGGCAGTGGTGTTTGATATCATATTTTGTGTTATTGTAATTATACAAACAGTGGGGATAACTGGAGTAGGCAAGGCGAGCTTACTGGCGTTATCAAGTATGCTGCTGTTCCATTTACGGAATTACCGGACTTCCACGGGAGTTTGCACTCCTGAGTCGAACTTGCCAAGTACGAACTACCAAGGATGCAAGTCCAAACTTTGTGTACTTGGTATTGAGAAATGGCTATTGTTTCTTCTGCTAGCTATGTCTTTTGGACATTATACAGGCACATACACTGTGTGGAAACAGCATAAACAACACATAAACAAGAAACAAAAGTTTGTTGAAATGTTCAATTCACAGGCGTATGCATCATTTGATCAGGGTAGGTTATATTTCACCCTAAAATCAAAACAAAACAACAACAACAACAAAAATATTAAATAGGTAAATAATTTTTTTTTTTTCTTTTGTGGTGTAAAATACTTTTATTGTATATACAGTATAATTATATTTATTGTAATTTGTATGTATATTTTTATTTTCATACAATTTGTATATAATTTAATTTTTTTATGAAATTACATTATTATTAATAATAATTTCCAATCATTTTTGCTTTACTATCACTTAGATACTATTATAGTTTTTATTAATATTTTGATTGTTTAAATTTTTATATTTTCGTTTTCATTTTAATTTTAGCTACAGTTTTAGTAATTTCGTTGTGTTTTTATCATTATTTTAAAAAACTATATTTTTTTAATAAATTTTTTAAAAATTATTAAACTTTTTAATATTTATTTCAGTTTTAGTTTTCGTTAATTTATACATCAAGTTAAACTGATTGCAAATGAGAAATGTTGCCTTGGCAACTAGATGAATAAAATGTTATTTTATTTATTTA
>NW_015664989.1:1947885-1949432 GCF_001515625.1 Sinocyclocheilus rhinocerous | reverse complement strand
ATTTTTTAAAACTGTTTTAGATAACTATAATATTATTATAATTAAAATATAATAATAATAATTGTCTCTTTACTGTAATTTTAAAAAAAACTTTTAAATGTTTTTGACATTTTTCATTTTTAACTTTAAAGACTGAGATGGATAAAGCGTTTGAGTGTGTCGTGTCTGATGTTCCTTCTGCAGACCTTTCTCAGTTCCAGCTCTTGTCCTGAGATTCACGGATTCCTCCACGCCAAAGAGCACGGCAGGAAATCCTGGAAGAAATTCTACTTTGTGTTACGAAGATCAGGACTGTACTTCTCCAACAAGGGCACATCAAAGGTGGGTTGAGATCGTCACATTCTGCTCGAGGTTAGTCGCTAAAACACTCCACCTCTGATCTCACTGCCACAGAGTCTGCAGGGATTAGCTTTAATTGTTCACAATAACAAAGGGAATTCGGGGAAGTCGTGGCCTAATGGTTAGAGAGTCGGACTCGTAACCCAAAGGTTGTGGGATCGAGTCTCGTACCGGCAGGGATTGTAGGTGGGGGGAGTGAATGTACAGCGCTCTCTTCCACCTTCAATACCACGACTGAGGTGCCCTTGAGCAAGGCACCGAACCCCCAACTGCTCCCCGGGCGCCGCAGCATAAATGGCTGCCCACTGCTCCGGGTGTGTGTTCACGGTGTGTGTGTGTTCACTGCTGTGTGTGTGCACTTTGGATGGGTTAAATGCAGAGCACTAATTCCAATTATGGGTCACCATACTTGGCCACATGTCACGTCACTAATACCACTTACTCTTACTATAAGAATCCCTTAAATGTGAGCTGCGTGTCTGAAATGTGTCTTGAGTTGCGAGATTGTGCAGAATATCACCGGTTCATTCAGGTGCTGAGGTTCAGACTCTTATCTGATGAGCCTCGTTACTAGATGAGATATAGTCAGATCTAACAGTGCAGCTTTATGGGGCTTAACTCAATCAAACTGGTAGAGCCGGATTTTGTGTAACACTCGTGGTATGCCAAGTGCTGAACCCTTCAAAGTCACACAACAGGTGAGCTGTGTACTCGCACACTACTGTGCCAACCTGCACTGCCCTCGCTCTTTTGCTTTTACCACAATAGTGCTTTTGTTCAGGACATAAGAGGAGCTCGCTCTCCACTTCATGATATCAGGCTGTTTCTATGGGCACTTTTACAAAATAAACTCTCATAAAATGCTATATACACTTCATACGCTCATTACTTTATTTAATGTGTCCACAAACACTGGACATACTGTATATGCATCAGAGGAGAATTCTATCTTAAATTATGTATTTAGTTTGATAACATACAGTTATATAAATTACATTTTGCACATTTTTGGAATTAAATGGGTGACACCTTTGCTTTGTCATTTTAAGGCAAGTTTCATAGCTGGTGTTTTATGTATCTTAAATGCACAGTTGTTTTCATTGTGTAATTTTGCTAAATTTCAATTATACTTGCACATGCTGGCGTGGATACAGCACCACATGAAAATAAGAATAATAAGAATGTTCAATTGAAATTCTATAGAAAAT
>NW_015664989.1:1946325-1947701 GCF_001515625.1 Sinocyclocheilus rhinocerous | reverse complement strand
TTTATTTTTTTTATTTTATTTTTTTTATTTTATTTTTTTTATTCAAAATTAATGTAAAACATAAATGTGCGAGTATTGAAGAAACACCTGAGTGATTCAATTCAGCCAAGCAATTAGACCAGATTCTGCTGTTTTTATTTCCCCCTGGTTTTGGCTGTTATATTTTTGTGTCAAAGGTGGAAAGAGTTCTGCTAGTTTGTGAGTCCACACCTTACTAGTCTGTCTCTGTCAGTTTGGAAACGAGACAGGTGAGGCTTATAAAGGTGAGACAAAGCCTGGCTTTGTGGGTGGTTTTTTTCCTTGCTTTTCTTTCTCTGTCTCTGTCTCTCTCTCTCTCACTTTCCTTTTTCTTTCACTAGCGGTGTTGCTGAGATAAAGCTCCTGCCGTTGCAACACGTTTCCATGCTTTCTCTTGCCATGGATATGCATATTACAGCCTCAGTGTAACTGAAGCCAGCAGCCTTAGTCTCCGTTGAGCTTGCAGCATTGATTTAAAATCTGGGATAGACTTCATACATGTAAAATAACAAATTCTTTGAAAAATGTTCTTCAAATCCACTTTAGATACTCATGTTCTTTTGATAACCAATTTGAAAGCATGTGAGAGTGTAAATGAGCAGCAGTAGTGCAGCCGCTGAGGCACATGCTGGCGTGGATACAGCACCACATGAAAATAAGAATAATAAGAATGTTCAATTGAAATTCTATAGAAAATTCTTCAATAAAATAAGGACCATTAAGGGGTTTTTTTCTATAGTTTTTTCTATTATAATATTTAATTTTTTATTTTTTATTGTAAAATTAAAAATAATAATTATTAATATTATTATTTATAATAATAATAATAATAATGCACACACTTATTTTCATTGCTAAATTTGGCAAAATAGCAGCTTGATTGGAAATATTTAATAAAAATTTTCACAAGTAATATTTAATATTCTCTCAAGCTTTTCACTGACACTGTCATATTAACATAAATAAATAAATAAAAATAGGAAACAAATTGTTGGTCATGATGGAAATGATGCCACAACTGTGGGACAGTCATAATTTGTAAAAAAAAAAAAAGATAATTACATTTTATTTAATTGATTTTGTATATTATTATATTTATATATTTTTAATTATTTTATTCACTTATTATACACAATCAAATAATAATTTACATCTGTATAATTCATTTTCACAGTTTTTCAGTTTTAAACACATTTTAATAAAGTAGTTTAACATTTTTTATTTATATACATAAATCATTTGAAAAGTAGCTAAATAAAGGCATTTAAAAAAATGTCCAATATGTTTTAAATGTGACCTTGATATAACAAAAATAAGTGTGTAAATTTTACATGTGTGTGTATATACTATATATATAT
>NW_015664989.1:1937936-1945926 GCF_001515625.1 Sinocyclocheilus rhinocerous | reverse complement strand
TTTATTTTTTTTATTTTATTTTTTTTATTTTATTTTTTTTATTCAAAATTAATGTAAAACATAAATGTGCGAGTATTGAAGAACTGACTGAGTGATTCAATTCAGCCAAGCAATTAGACCAGATTCTGCTGTTTTTATTTCCCCCTGGTTTTGGCTGTTATATTTTTGTGTCAAAGGTGGAAAGAGTTCTGCTAGTTTGTGAGTCCACACCTTACTAGTCTGTCTCTGTCAGTTTGGAAACGAGACAGGTGAGGCTTATAAAGGTGAGACAAAGCCTGGCTTTGTGGGTGGTTTTTTTCCTTGCTTTTCTTTCTCTGTCTCTGTCTCTCTCTCTCTCACTTTCCTTTTTCTTTCACTAGCGGTGTTGCTGAGATAAAGCTCCTGCCGTTGCAACACGTTTCCATGCTTTCTCTTGCCATGGATATGCATATTACAGCCTCAGTGTAACTGAAGCCAGCAGCCTTAGTCTCCGTTGAGCTTGCAGCATTGATTTAAAATCTGGGATAGACTTCATACATGTAAAATAACAAATTCTTTGAAAAATGTTCTTCAAATCCACTTTAGATACTCATGTTCTTTTGATAACCAATTTGAAAGCATGTGAGAGTGTAAATGAGCAGCAGTAGTGCAGCCGCTGAGACAAAGTGACTTGAATTTCAACAAACTGCCTGGCTGTTTGTTTGTTTGTTTGTTTTTTTCATTCCCAATCCCCCCTCATGTGCACAGTTCAAGTCTTTTGTCTCTAGGAGTCTGTGATCGGTCACACATTCTCTTCTCTATATTACATTACAAATTCCACGCGTGTCGCTCGTGTCCTGACGGTCTGTCAGATGCCGTTCATGACTCACATGTTTGGATTTATTCCTCGCTACAGCAGCTTACCGCTGGAACTTCACTCTGTGATGGAATGCGAACACATGCACCACTCACACCTTTGACTGTTATGATTGATGACTTTTTGAAGTTTATATTGTATATTAATTGTTGGTTAATATTTTTAATTAATTAAAAATACAAAGCTGCATACAAACTATTTATAACATTGATAGTAATTATATAACAATTCATGTTTTTTAATCGGCATATTAGAATGATTTCTGAAGGATCCTGTGACACTGAAGACTGGAGTAATGATGGCGAAAATTCAGCTTTGCATCACAGGAATAAATTACATTTTACAATATATTCAAATAGAAAAGAGTTATTTTAAATTGTAATAACATTTCACAATATTACTGTTTTTACTTGGTGAGCATAATTGGTGATTTACTTTCAAAAACATAAATTAAAATAGTTCAAAAGTTGATTTTTAAAAAAATAAATTAATACTTTTATTAAACAAGGACACATTAATCAGTGTCAGAAAACTTTTGTAACATTATAAATGTTCACTATTTCAAATAAATGCAGTTCTTTCTCTTCATCAAAGAATCCTTTATCACGGTTTCCACAAAAATATGAAGCAGCACTCTTTTAATTTCTATTTTGTAATATATAAAAATGATGTAAATATTTGTAGATTACATATTTTGATGAACTCAACTGGATAACAGAACTTTTTTTTTCTTTTATTTATTAAAATAAATTAATACTTTTATTAAACAAGGACACATTAATCAGTGTCAGAAAACTTTTGTAACATTATAAATGTTCACTATTTCAAATAAATGCAGTTCTTTCTCTTCATCAAAGAATCCTTTATCACGGTTTCCACAAAAATATGAAGCAGCACTCTTTTAATTTCTATTTTGTAATATATAAAAATTATGTAAATATTTGTAGATTACATATTTTGATGAACTCAACTGGATAACAGAACTTTTTTTTCTTTTATTTATTTGTTTTGTAGATTGATTGCTTGTCAATTTAATGGTTAATTTAGGAATAAATAGCAGTTACGTTTGTTTTGGATGTGTAATTCCTATTTTAACACTGTATTATTATTATTTTCTCTTTTCTAAAGGATCCCAGACACTTGCAGTTCATAGCAGAGTTCGGTGACAGTGACGTCTACACGTTATTATCTGCCAAAAAAGTTTACGGCGCCCCGACAGACTACGGCTTCTGTGTGAAGGTAATTCAGTGCAAAGACTTTCAGTCTTCAAATCACACAGTCTTTTGGCTTTTTGTACATGCTTTATAATTAATCTCACTGTAATATTGGATTATACACAATTGCAGCAGTCGAGGTCAGTGTTACCAGTGGTTTTATGATATAATAAAGCCTCATTATGTCTCCGATTTATTGTTTATTGTGGGTTCTATAAAACTGGCATCAAGCAATCTGTCTGGCTCCTTATCTTTCGTGAACTTTGTAATGTTTCTTTAGTGTTAAAACATTGATCTCTGCTCTGACGTGTGACAGTGGGAATATTAGAAAAATATATTGTAAAATCTATGTATTGTATTAGTTAAAAGATGATCGCTGTTTCACAATCATGACTGCTTTATGGATACTTACCAAATAAATGAAATGAAATATTGCTTTTGTTATTTAAGACAGTGAAACAAGACAATTGAAACTTTAGAAAAGCTTTTGGGAGCTTATACTTATAATTATACACTTTAGCATCATGAAAAATATTCGACAAGACAAAGTAAGTTTATTTATATAGCGCATTTCATACACAATATTAATTCAATGTGCTTAACATAAAAATGATTTTTTTTTTTAAATAGCGATCATAAAAATGCACACGAGATAAAAGCAATAACAAATAAAAATAAATTGTTTAAATTAAAGAAAAAATTGATAAATTAAAAAGAAAAAAGTATACATTGAAATTAAAATAAGAGACATATGAAAGATACATTTTTTTTTTAAAGGACTGTTCATTCAAGACGATAAATGAAAGATCTTATTTGAAAGGAAAACTGAGCTCTAAAGTGTAGATGTCTCCTCATATCCAGGCATGCAAGTCGAATTCTGCACGTGACCTGAAGCTGCTCTGTGCAGATGATGAGCAAACCAGGACATGTTGGGTTACAGCCATGCGCCTCTTCAAGGTGAGAACTGCCTCTCTCTCCCTCGGTCTCATTGTAAGGTTTGTTCCCATTGCACCTCTCAGCGACAGTGGTCCTGCTGCGTCCTCAATCTGAGGCTCTCTGTTAAAATGCACTTCTGACACTCCTGACACAATAAATTGCAAAAACATAGCAGCCAGAATTCATTCATTTTCAGTTAGGTTTGACAATTTTTGCCGACGTGAGTGGCAAAGTGATATCGTTATTTTTGTTCATATGCATATGCATCACTGAGATTTATATACATTACATTGCAATGGACTACTTAAAAACACGCACACAAATGGAATAATTCTCTGACTAATTGTCTTGTTATCAGTATGTTTATTTCTGAAGCACTTCAGAAGTAATTGTTTATCTTTGCAGTGTCCAGCTATCTTTCTCCATTGATGCTTATTCAAAAGTAGCTATGTTTTTTTTTTTTTTTTTTTTTTTTTGCATTCAGCAATGTTTTTAACTTGAGATGTTATGCAGCTTTAGAAGCAGCATTTAGAATAAATGTATACCACCATTCAAAAGTTTGGGGTTGGTAAGATTTTTTTAAAAATATTTTCTATTATAGTATATTTTAAAATGTAATTTATTCCTGTGATGTAAATCTGAATTTTCAGCATCATTACTCCAGTCTTCAGTGTCACATGATTCTTCAGAAATCATTCTAATATGCTGATTTGCTGAAATCAGAAGCCTTTTGAGGTTCCATTTCAGTTAGGATGCTCCCTCAGAAGGCAGCTGCCTATGTAGGCTGTAGGGTTGTGACGGTGAGGAAATTTTCCCACCGGTTAATCGACGTGTGACATGAGCAGCTGATTCATGTAACACAGCTCCCCTCCTCGACCCAATACCATCCTCCTGACACACACACATAACCATAATTAACAACAATCACACGCAGAGATCATCTTTGACGTATATGTCATAAACGCACTTGTAGATCTGGAGCAGAAGGCACAGAGCAGTCCTGTAAAAAGGAAGAAATGGGCCGACGTAATCCAGCATGGACAGGAACTCCACTATCCAGGGCACTGTCAGAATGGTGCGTCTCCGATGCACTGAACTCCTCAACACCGCACACACATCCAGCAATGGAGAGCTCTGACAATATACATATATAAAAACAAATTAGGTTGTGAAACATACTAGCTTCTAGGCCAAAATAAAATCTTGCCGGCTGTAGGGTTGTGACGGTGAGGAAATTTTCCCACCGGTTAATCGACGTGTGACAACACCGATAATACCGGTATCACCGTGGGGGCAGGAGCGTTTCCTCATTTCCTCTCTTTCCTTCGCTTTTAAATAGCTTGCAAAAGCGGCGTGCGCATTTCACTTTCACTTTCAAATAGCGGCAATTCGGCGTAAAGCAATTGTTTGTTTTTAGTTCGTTTGAATTTTCCCTCTTTTCCTCGCTTTCCTTCGCTTTTAAATAGCTTAAAAGCACCGTGCGCATTTTACTTTCGAATTAGCGGCAGTTAGGGAACAAATGTTTAAAAAAACTTCCAAAATCACCTTAGTTAAACGGCAAAAGTCAACAGGCTTTTCAAAATCCCAAAATACTGCCAAACAGGCGCTTTTGCATTTCGTTTCGAAACTAAATCATCCGCCAACGTCTTGTCTGTCTCACCTCACTCTTCTTGTGAATCAGCTCGACTCACTCTCCTCACTGGAGAAATGAAATCTGATCTGTGATGCGACTGTCGTTCGGCACGCTGCATTGAGCAGCCGCGTTCAGTTTTTAATTGTAGTGTCTGTTCTTTTACTGAACTAAATTATTTTTATTACTATAAAAAAATCTAAACGACGGTGGGGGTCGGTGCCGCGGTGGGCAAGTGACGTAACCGGTGTTGCGGCTTAACAACGGTATCACCGTCAGAACCGTCTATCGCGGCAAGCCTAGTAGGCTGTGGAACAGAGCTGTAATGTGTGTTTGTTTGTTTGTTCACAGTACGGCATGCAGCTTTACCAGAACTTCATCCAGCCCTATCAGAAGCAGAAGAGTTCTCCAATGGTGAGCCACAGACTCTAGTCCATAATCTGTCATGTATGTTTAGCACAGCAGAATGTTTAAACCACCGAGAAGCTCCACAATAACCATAAACACACGTTACAGTCGTACAGTGGAAACCAGCACTGAAATACTGTCATTTTTGCTCGGCACATCCTTGGCAGGTTTCTTTTTTTCATTAGAAAGCACTTTATTGTTTTAAAAAGACTCAAAAAGGTTCAAGGCTAAAAGTTCAAGATGTAAACTAAATTTAACAATGGTTGCTTAAAATTAAACTTGTTTTCTCTTGTTTTCTTGGTCTTGAGGAAACAAGTAATTTCTTAACTCAATATCCTGCTGCATCATGAATGAGTGAACTGGGTTTTAGTCTGATGTGTGTAAGTGATATTCAGACTTCTGAAGCAGTGTCTGACACTTAAGATGAAGGCTGTAACACTATCATCTTAGACACTATAGGGTCAGTGCGGTCAATTTCATCGCCAGCCAACTCCAGAGACCAAAATGTCTGCATGCTTATAGAATGATGTTTGACAGATGATGATTAAATGGTTTGCAGATGACTAGAAAAATGGGGAGCTGCTGTGAGAAAATGAAGTTGAGATTACAAGAAAACAGCTTTTGTTATTTCAAGATTGCTAGAAAATAATGTGATCATGAGAAAACAAGACAGGAGAAAATAATAATGCATGGTCTTTGATGGCCTCCATATATTTCATAATAAAAATTACACCTATTTATTACACCTATCTATCTATCTATATATATATATATATATATATATATATATATATATCCTTTTTTCAGCCCCAAAATAAAAAAATAAAATAACATTTTGATTAAAGACCGATTTTAATTGTTTTTATTTATTTATTTTTTTGTTTACAATTTAGCACATTTATTCCAAAATTCTTATTTGTTGTGCTTTGTTGATTTTTAAAAAATATATTTAATACATTTCCTTTTTTAAATGCATTTACGTTCTCATAAAATAAAATCATAATGTAAAAATCATAATTACACCTTTATTACACCTATATATATATATATATATTTGCAATTTAGTTATGAGAATTAGTTTTTTTTGCAATACTGTAATTAAAATTTACATTATTTTTTGAAGACAATTTTGCATATTTCATATGTGCTCAATAAATTAATTATTCTGTATTCACTATCATCCGGTTGATTAAAACCTAATTTATCAAAACATGAAAAGCACCTAATTTAACGAAGTTGTTTTCCGAATATTTGTAGGCTACAGCCACTTTTTTTTTTATTTATCATGAAAATAATGTCACTGTGCAAATCAATCACAGCATTAAAAACAATGAGCTCCACTTATACGCTACACAAAATATGCTAACTATGATTTCTTATTTCTTTTATTTTGGGGCTAAGTATGACACGGAAGTGTTCTTGACGGGTTTCGTGAGATTCAGCTCTCCGTGTGTCTGGATTTGCTTTCTTTCACTTTGTTCCTCAAACACAAAGAAGCAGTTGATGCAGAATGAGGTGAAGCTGTTGTGTCTTTGTGGAATTATTCTGTCATCCAGTGTCATAAACCCTCACCGCTCGTGTATTAGTGCGTTTGTATGGATACGAACACATGGCTGAGATTAAGGACCTTTCAGAAGTCATAATCACTGCTTCTCTCGCTATAGGCATCACTGTGGAAGAAAATGCTTCTTTTGTTTGATAAGTGAGTGTGCTCTTGAAAACCAGCACAGCTGTAAGCCCTTCACAACTCAACATTCTTAAGAGGCGCCTGAACAAAGTAACCAGTTTTCATGTAGAAAAATAACAAAATCCATCTCAAACTAAGACCAGAGAGAGTGAGCAGATCAAATATGGGGCTGAATTCATAGAGGAGTTCAAATGACTATTCATAGATTCATAGAATTTATAGATGATCTAATAACACTATTATCTTCTGTAGAGCTGCTTTACAGCAGAAATTTAATTTGTTTATAATTTATGCATTTTGCAAACATTTTACATTAACATGGATCCACATGAACATGTATCACAGAGTCAGGGTTATTATAGTTAACTAAAACTAAAACTGAAGCTAAATGTAAATATTGATATTATTAAAGGTAGGGAAGGCGATTTCGGAGAGGCTAGCAATAGCAAGCTATAGATTTGAAAGCATAAGATCTCACCCTCCCTGCAAATCACTCTCCAAAGCCACGCCTCCTCCAAAACACATGACCGCGCACAGACAGACCAGAGACTAACCAGCGACACGATGAGAGACGGCGTTGGTGTAGGATTTAATGCAACCCTGTCAGATTACCTCATGTCTCATTCACCGGTGAGAAAACATTACAGTACAAAGAGCATAATATTACAATAATAACACCTTCCATTCTCAATGGAATGCACTGATGACGGATCACGTCTGAGCGAACAGGGTGCGTGGAGGTATGCAAATACATTAGGTAGGACAGCCTATCATAGCCCTCGGACCGAGGAATTTGATTGGACAAACATTTTATGGTCCTACGCCTTCCACAGACTATATTAATACATATAAACTAGGGATAAGAAGATTCCCTGATTCGCTCGGTGCATCGGCATAAAAAGTGTGCATCGGCTACAAGTTGTCATTTATATCGCGATGCATCGTTTCTAACATATTTGCATCGGTAAAAACCGATTTATTTATATATAATTACTAATAGATGCGCTATACTTTTATTATTTAGAACGTGACCAATAATATGTGACCAATATTTTATATGTAGATTGATTTCTCCTCGCTAAACTGTTTCTCAAGCGCGCTCTCTCATCACTGCTGCATGAATATGACGCATCACAACACCACGGAGACCAAAACCTGACCTGAAACAACCTAACAAATCAATCGGGGCTAAAGCTGTTCCATTAACGACAAATTAAATTCACACAATCTCACTAATTTGTGCACGCTTATTCTTAAGCAGACCTTAATGTCGATCATGG
>NW_015664989.1:1936327-1937926 GCF_001515625.1 Sinocyclocheilus rhinocerous | reverse complement strand
TTGGTCAGTAGAGGAGCTTAGCTTAGTCTGACAGTTAGCCTGCTTTAGACCAGGTTAGTTTCCCAGCACAAGTTGCCACAGTGACTAAGCTTGATCTAGGCCTATGTTAAATTTGCTTTATGGAACCAAATCATTTGACAATGAGTCAGACTAACTGAAATAAGCCTGGCTTATTTGGTTGACTTGTTTTATGAAACTGGCCTCGAGACATTAAATGTGATCATATTTTCTCCATTGCATCGAATCGCATTGTTGAATCGAATCGAATTGAAATCGGATCGCACTGCATCGTAATAGAGGTGAATCGTATCGCATCGCATCGGTAGGTGCTTCATATGTATCTTTACTGTATCGTATCGTTGGCTATGCATCGAGATGCGTGTCGTATCGGCTTGAGTCATGAGATGCACATCCCTAATATAAACACATGCTTTCACAACAAAGCACACAGCGTCTTCACGACATGGCGGCAGCGGCAACAACAATATACAGCGAGAATAAAAGTTACGCCTTCTTTCTTTGCGTGAACATTTGGGCGGCGTTATGTAAATGTTCCCACATAGTGACGTAGGTATGTGGGGGCGTGTTAGAACGAGCCGTTTTAGGTAGGTGTGGCTGACTCTTAACTTTTATAAAGAATATCTCTTTGGATTTGAGACTTCAGTCTTTGCAACTTTACAGATCTTCTTTATGCACCAAGAGCTTGTAACACTCCAAAGAGAAAGGAAAAATTGAAATCACATCATATGACCTCTTTAAAAATTCAATATCTAACTAGCCATCATCTTACTTTTTTGACCATATAAATATCAGCATTTGCACCAAATTGCATAATTTTGCTTAGTTTGGGCCTTTGAATAAAATCATGCTTTTTTTTCCTCCTTGAGTATGAGACTATGAGAGCTATGAGATCATGTTTTTGTGAGATTCACTATTGCATCTTTGCGTGTGTTTTCAGAGGAGCATCTCGGAGAACTCACTGGTGGCCATGGACTTCTCAGGACACAAGAGTCGGGTGATCGAGAACCCGTCAGAGGCGCTGTCAGTGGCTGTGGAAGAGGGCCTGTCGTGGAGGGTAACGTCCCCACACAGAGAACGCACACTGCATACTAGATTGTGACAGTGTTGTGCACAGATATTGTAAAGGGGTCATGAGAGAAAAAATCAAATTTGACATAAGAGGTCTTTGTATCATTAAAGCATCCTGAAAATTTCCTAGCTTAAACCATCCGCCTCATTATAAACAAAGCATTTATTCAGTCAAGCTCAAAAATGACTCTTTAAGATATTGTGGGATTTGTGATGTCACACGAGAAGTGTAAAGCTGTATCTGTCTTTTATAAATCTGATAAAACTAAAGACTCTTCAGAGATATGAAGGATGTAATACTACTCTATAGGTATTCAAGATTAACATGAGACTGGCAGAAGCTGTGTGTGTTAAACACGCCCCTTAAAAAACGGATCATTGTAGAAAGAGGGTCAGAATGACCCTTGTTTTTTCTACATTTACATTAGTTTTTTTTGTGTAACATTATTAGTGAACCTCAAGGAACATATAATAAAATGATAATATAAATATATATATTATAAAAAAAAT
>NW_015664989.1:1935434-1936279 GCF_001515625.1 Sinocyclocheilus rhinocerous | reverse complement strand
CTTTTAAAACCTGCTAGAGATATTCAGCCATCTGTGAATTAAACTTAACTAAAAAAAAAAAAAAAAAAACAGTGTTAGATTTGTTCACACTAACTGTTCATTCTTCCAGTGTGAACGGTTAACTGCAGTTATTACTTTTGTTGTATCTCTGTTTTTGGATGCATTGTTTGATCAGACTGCTAAAAGAAAATATTGAAAATATTATATATTGTGTGTATGTGTGTGTGTGTGTATATATTTTTATATTTTATTATTCTTATTAATGAATTAATTAAATTGTTTAATTATTTTAATCACAGATCATGTTAATTGTGATATGAGCCCTTTAACTTCTAGTGTTGTGATGAACAGTGATGATGTAATTTTTGAAGCACGTGATTGTGAAGATGCACTAAACTGAAGCTTCTGCATTTCTAAATCTAAATGAAGTCATTTGTTTCTCTCTTTCCAGGGTGTTTCTGGTAAGGGACAGTCAAAGTAACCCGAGGACATTTGTTCTGTCACTGTGCCATACGCAGAAAATCAAACACTTTCAGATTGTACCGGTAAGTCTGAACCAACACAAATGAACTGTAGCCACTTTCCATGAGTAGGGTACAAAATATAATTTTTCAATAAATTAATGACAATTTATTATTATTAGTATTATTATTTCTAAATACAAATAATAAAATTATTGTTTAATTGAACAAATTAGATAATGTATTACAGTAAAAATTAATTAAACTCAAATTAAATATTAAATTATTAATTAAAACTATATTATAATATTATATTATAATAAATGTATAATTTATTCAGAATAAAATGTGTTGCAAGTAACAACTTTGCCTATTTAGAGTAAA
>NW_015664989.1:1910237-1934188 GCF_001515625.1 Sinocyclocheilus rhinocerous | reverse complement strand
CAGATTTGAGGGGAAGATATTTGCTGTGTTTAAAATGACCGGTCACACTTTAGTTTAAGGTCCAATTCTCACTATTAACTAACTATTTACTACAACTTTTGCCTTAATAAACCCCTAATTTGCTGCTTATTAATCGTTAGTAAGGTAGTTGTTAGGTTTAGGTATTGGGCAGGATTAAGGGATGTAGAATATGGTCATGCAGAATGTGTGCTTTTATAAGTTCTAATAAACAACCAATATGCTAGTAATATGCATTCTAATAAGCAACTAGTTAATAGTGAGAATTGGACCTTAAACTAAAGTTTTACTGAACAACCTTGTTTCCATGCTAAGTTAGTTTGGTGTTAGATTATAGTTTATCTGACAAGTCTTAGTCTAAAGTATAATTTGTGGTTATGATGCTTTAAAAAGTGTACCCTGTTCATGGAAAGTGGCAGTAAATGTATTTGTTGTGATGTTGATCTGAGCTGTAACACTCTTCCTGTGTGCGTGTGTGACTGTCAGGTTGAAGAGAACGGTGAGCTATTCTACAGTCTGGACGACGGACACACGCGTTTCACTGACCTGCTGCAGCTAGTTGAGTTTTACCAGCTGAACAGAGGCATTCTGCCCTGCAAGCTTAAACATCACTGTGCCCGCATCACCCTCTGATCCGCTGCGGGACGTTCTGGACATCCGCTTGTGCCTTGGACAGGAAGCCGTTTCACTGTCCACTCCCTGATGAGCATTAGGGTCTGAACTCTAAGACTTTGATATGGACGAGCATCGCTAAAGAGACTGGACTTCAGCGAGGGATGATCGTCTGTGGTGCGGCGCTGTAGATGGGAATGTATAATGTACTATATCCTGATACAAACACTCTCAGTGTGGATGAGACCACCTTATTAAGCTATCAATCAAAGCTGATGTTTAACGGCAGACCGTCTTGGGTCTCTATGGTGTGAACAAAGTAAAGCCGGGTGCACATGCTACGATTTTTACTGTCAATTCGCAGTCTAATCTTGGGTATATTAAATACTTATTTATATTAAATAATAATACAATAATAATAATTCTTATTATTATTATTAAATTTTTATTTTAGTATAAAAATTTAGTTTGCATTAAATAAAAATATTACACTATTTTTTTGCCATCTTTTTCTCTTATATTCCCCCCCCAACAGATGCAATTATGCAATTATTATTATTATCATCATTATTATTATGCCATTTTATGTAATATTTAATTGTTATTAAATAAAAATCTTACAATTATTATTTAAATTAACTAATTAAATAAAGAAAATGCATTACAAAAAATATTAATAAAACTTTGATTTACATTACAAGCTATCATAATTTCATCTTACTTTATGGCCAAATAAATAACAGTAACTGCACCAAACTGGAATCAGATTTGAATTATTAATTAATAAAACGTTGGGTCCCAGTCCATACATTTTTATAAAACAAAAATATTTGTTAGCATCTATTTGGGCAACATTAGAGCTACTGTTATCAATTAAATAAAACATCCCGTTAATGCTGTTAGTCATGATGACTCAAGTTTAAGCTAAGATATATTATAAGATGTACAGTCTGACCTAAAGTTGAACTTTATTGCACAGTCTGACAAGCAAAAGTTGTCCCGTGTCGGCTGCAAATGGTATGGTATAGCCATAATCTGAACACTTAATAAGCTCAAACTCTTGCTGTTTTCCAGGGGCTCCTTTTTATTCTTTTAATCATGCGTCAGAAAAATTGAGGTATTTTATAAACGACGTGTTTGCTGCGAGAAACGTCCTGTTTGCTGAAGAGAATCTGTATCCGTGCATGCCGTAGATGACGATCCGTCACCAACGCACATAACATGAACACTTGACATTATCCTCTGCTGTATCACGCCGTGGAATGTATTACTTTCTGCCAATGACAGCCAACACTGTTTACAGTCGAGAACTGCATGCATGGGTGAGAGAAACCACGTCACCACGGATGACAGATCAAACAATTGTTGTACATTTGAAATAGATTTTTATAGACACACGGCAGAATTCAGGTAAAGAGTGTCATGCGCCTGATTTGGAACATTTGTAATAGTAAAACGATCAAAAGTGATGGCTTTTCCAGGAGACACACGACTTTCATTTTTTATGAAATGAAACCTGATGACACGAATCCGGCAGAGCTCATGTAAAAACTAATAACCAATGATCTGTTTTGAACAGCCAGTATAATTGTACAATAACCAAGCTATAGACTCAAGCATTTCTTGAATAAATGACTCGATGAGACAAACAAATAAACTGTCCAAATCACTGTCATGGGCTGCGATTTCTGTCGTAGAAACGAACAATTGGTGTGTTTTCTGCGTTCTCTCTGATATTTTCTGTGTATGTTTCTTGTAGAATGACTTGTAAAATGAACACAATATTATAAATTGTTTTACAGCTGTGTATTAAAATAAAATAATCATTAAAAAAAACTTTCTGATGGCCAAGGTCATAATTGCACTGTAGTTTGAACACTGGTAACTTGATTTCTGATCCAGTATATGATAAGATTTCTTTTTCTCTGACTGTTAGTTTTATTACTGTTGTTGTTATTATTTTAATATTTAGTTCTGTTACTGCTGTCATATTAATCTACATCTTTTTTTTCCACAGCTGTGTGAATGCTGGAGTATGTGTATCTTCTCAATTCATGCTTTCTGTACAGTGCAATCTCGCAAAACCTCAAGAACTGGGTCATAAGACACAAAAAAGCACATTTTCCCCTAGACTTCTCATTACTGCAATGCAGAAAATCATTTAAATGATTAAATTGTAAAGTTTTGTTATGGAAATTATCCTAAAATTTAATTTTCTTTTGATATATAATTTTTTCTCTATTTCTTTTTGTTTATTTTTAAGGTGAAATTTGGCCTGGACATGTTTTTGGATGAATCATTGAAACAGCATTGAAGTTATACTACCAGTCATATTTCCAGAATATGTCAATCAGATCATATCTGATCAAATGTCTTCTCCTCAGTGACCGTGAACCTGTTCATTTACAGTAGATGCACCGTTCAATGTTGCTTCCTTGTTATATTCAGTGCAGCACTGAAACTCTTGTTGTTGTTTTTCATAATGAATATGAAACAGATTTTTGTACTTTTATTTCCTGTATGTTTCATGACACTGACAGCAAATAAACTTGAAAAACCTTGTTCCATCCAAAATGATCTTAGGTCTTATTTTGCTTAGGCCTATTAGTTTTGCCTCCATAAACTCCTAATTTGCAGCTTATTAATAATTAGGAAGGTAGTTGATAAGTTTAGGTATAGGTTCAGATTAAGGGATCTAAAATATGGTCATGCAGAATAAGGCTTAAATATGTGCTTTATAAGCACTAATACACAGCCAATATCCTAGTAATATGCATGCTAATAAGCAATAGTTAATAGTGAGAATTGGTCCCTAAACTAGAGTGTTACAGTATTTTTCCATTGTTTTCTACACAACCATAGGCTGTCAAATATGATATAGTCATCTGTAGGACTCAAAAAGCCCCTATAGACTTGTAGACTTGCCCTACAAAATAATCATGCTTTTATTGCACAAACTTTGACTTTGTATCAATAGGTCAAAAGTTTCAGACCTGCAATTTCTGAATTATGGACTATTCATTATTGGAAGAAGGCCTTATGAACCCATTCAACTTCATTGCACAGGGTTTTTTGCACGGTGTTGAGTAGGTGAAAGGATGTTTCTTATTGTGCGACACCAATAGTCAAACATGATGCTCCGGGGATCTTTGCTGGATCCAGAGTCTGCGATTTGCTCAAAGTGAGTGGCTCCCTGAAGCAAAAACCCTAGCACAACACAATGTTGCACCCTCTGGTACTCACCTAGTGGGTCAGAGGTTCATCCTACAGCAAGAAAAGATCACAAATCAAACCTCCGGGCTATGCCAGGACAACCTTTACTTCCAATGTTGGACGGCCAGCTCAGTGTCCAGACTTAAACACCACTGAGTCAGTTCAGGACCAACTGGACAGAAGGTTTAGGGCAAAGCAGCACAGTTGAGGGAACTTCTGCAATGGTGTTGAGAAAAAAAACACCCAACAACTTTTATTTTACAGAAAGTAAGCCATGCGTTTGATTGGTTCATTGTTATGAATAAATGTTCTTCCATGAACCCATTCAACTTCATTGCACAGGGTTTTTTGCACGGTGTTGAGTAGGTGAAAGGATGTTTCTTATTGTGCGACACCAATAGTCAAACATGATGCTCCGGGGATCTTTGCTGGATCCAGAGTCTGCGATTTGCTCAAAGTGAGTGGCTCCCTGAAGCAAAAACCCTAGCACAACACAATGTTGCACCCTCTGGTACTCACCTAGTGGGTCAGAGGTTCATCCTACAGCAAGAAAAGATCACAAATCAAACCTCCGGGCTATGCCAGGACAACCTTTACTTCCAATGTTGGACGGCCAGCTCAGTGTCCAGACTTAAACACCACTGAGTCAGTTCAGGACCAACTGGACAGAAGGTTTAGGGCAGAACTTCTGCAATGGTGTTGAGAAAAAAAACACCCAACATCTTTTATTTTACAGAAAGTAAGCCACGCGTTTGATTGGTTCATTGTTATGAATAAATGTTCTTCCAGTAATGTTAAGAGAATGTTTGTTAGTTCACAAAAACGTTGTTAATACATTATTCATGCATGGAACTTTTAAATCGGATGTTAAACATTTCTTGGAGAACATTCAAAAGTAACATTTCCATAATGTTTGCAAAATGTTACATTGGAATGTTCATATAAACAAATTTTTTTTGGAACATTCAGAGAACATTAAGAAATAAAGTTTTTATAACTTAAGGGAATGTTAGCAAAACGTTCTACATATTTTTGTTAGCTGGGAAACTGCATAAATGTCAATTAAAAACTGTTCTAAAACATTTAAAAGCTGAAAAAGAGGAATTAGGGAATTATGAATAATTTATAACTATTGTGTAAATAATATGTAATCATGTAATCCATAAAAAAAGTAACTGTAGTCTGATTACGAGTATTTTAAAATGTAATTAAATCGAATTACAAATTATGAGAATACTTTTTGTACATTTACGCTTTGATTTGAACGAAAACAGCGCATCAGAATAGCGTATGCTGCTTGCGTTCAGCGGATATTCTCCAAAATGGCGCTACGGTGATGCGGAGAGACACAGAGGAGACGAATTGTTGAATAAAGTCGTTTTTTTTTTCTTTGTGTACAAAAAGTATTCTCGTCGCTTCATAACGTTACGGTTGAACCACTGATGGCAGATGGACTATTCTGACGATGTCTTTCATACTTTTCTGGACCTTGACAGCGTAATTTACTTGGCAGTCAATCGGACAGTCACAAGCCTCCCGGTTTTCACCCAAAATATCTTAAATTGTGTTCCGAAGACGAACGGAACGACATGGGGGTAAGTGATTAATGACAAAATTTTCATTTTGGGGTGGAGTATCCCTTTAATTTTTGGGATCGGATTATGTAATCCATATTACATGTAATCAGTTACTACCCAGCTCTGATTAACAAATAAACAGAACAGTGAAAGAAACTACATATCTTTCAAAAACTGGCCAGACAGGACACTGTGAGGCTGCGTTACATTCCTCTCTCCGCAAGATGGCAGTAAATGATTGTTAAACCGGTTCTTCGCTCTTCAGGTTTGAGTTTTTAGCAACAAAACACAATCTGACTAATCACTTGTAAATTGGATGGATTATCTTGTGGATTGTATTCCGAAAGTGCTGTTCTACTTGTAGAAGGTGAGATTTCGTTTTTAAACACACTTTATTTAGCAGATACATCAGTTGAGGACAACATACAAACAGTAGCCTACTATGGTCTGTTAATTGTGTTTGATTGGTAATATTGTCTGAATTCATGATAAAAGAAGAAAAAGGAGAGAAGGATAATTTTTTTCTAATACTATACAATTGTTTGTAATAAATAATACATAATAAAAGTTAATGAGTAATACGTAATATAAAATATTATTTGATGAGATAAATATAGATTGCATTTTATTGTAAATAGTACTGCATAATGCATATTCTCATTTTTATGATAATTCCTGAAACCCTACTGTCAACTTGCATATTTTTTTCTTCTCTTCTATTTCTATTTTTATTTCTATTTAGTTTATTTTAATTTATTTAATTTGTAATTTAATAACACCAAGTGCAGTTTTATTTCATTTGATGTATTTTATTTATGATTTAATAACACCACATGCGGTTTTATTTTATTATTTTATTAATTTTATTTTTTATTTTTTTAACACCAAGTACAAATAGCCAAACTTGATAGCAAAGGCTATTTTTAGCACACACTTCTGGTCAGACAATTTACTCTTAGTACAAGAACAGCATGTTACCATCAAAAACCATCAATGTTTCCTCTTAGAGTAAACTAAATGTTATTTGTTGCTATTTACAATATACTTTGTCCAAACTGTATTCATCACTGTTTACAAAAAAGATCATCTACCTTCACTTGGTGTAAATAGCCTGTGCTTTTTTTCATTTATGTCATTGTTTGTGTGTGTGCATATTGATACTTTTGCAATCATTTGTGCCAATAACACAATAACAATAACACAATCATTCTGATACAGTAGTTTGAAATTGAAAGATTGAGAAATCGGTTGTCAGAGACCTTGCCTTTGGCAGCATCTGTAGTGCACACTGTACAATTAGCATGTCTCTCTGGCTGCCAGCTGCTGAGTGACCCGTTGGGTGGCATGTGAGAATCTGCAGCTCTGTAGTGATCAGAAATTCATATGACATAACGTGCATGTGATAGTTGAACCGCTCTTAATTCCTGTTGTGAGTTTAAACGCGGCGTCTCTCTCTTCTCCTCCCACCCCGAGCTCTGCTCTCTCTCGGCAGAACACTTTCAGTTCTCAGATCTGGAGGATATAGATGCACTGATGTCTTAAACACACTCCCCGTCTTCCAAGGTCTGCTGTTAAACGCTCCTGTGGATGTATTCTATTTTATTTTCTATTTTATACATTTTACATATGATATGTATAATATTCAAGACAAATATTTATAAATATTTAAGAAAAATGCACACTTCAGCTGGTGATTTCACTCATTCATATGCACCAGTATAACAATTCAAAGTCATAAATGGCGATTTTTACATATTTTATTTTACTAAACATTTTGGTAACACTTTACAATAAGTCCTCATTTGTTAGCATTAGTTAATGCAGTAACTAACATGAACTAACAATGAGCAGTGCATATTTTATAGCATTTATTAACCTTACTTGTGTTCATTGTTCATGTTAGATCACAGTGCATAAAGTAACTTTTGATTTTAAAAATGCATTATTATCTAAGATTATTAGATGCAGTAGAAGTATTATTTATTCTTAGTTCATGCTGTAGTTAACTAAAGTTAACAAATAAAATTCATAAAAATGTTACCAATAATTTAATACACGAAAAACGCCTCTTCAGTGGCACATTTTTAATAATGCATGATGATGCAAATGATATTTTGAGTTTTGAATTGATTCACTAAAAAATTGAAGTATGCATTTTTTGATAATAAAATACTTATGAATGAATATGCTGAGAAAACTATAAATAAAACAAGCAACTTGCAGCGACAAAGCGAAAGTCTTTCATTTTGGCCAGCGACTTGACAAAGTGTAGAAAAGTTTAACTTTATGCAAATAAAGAGTATCCAGTGTTGACTGTGTTTGAGAAGTGAATCTGTGCAGTGATAATGTATTGATTTTATGTAGTGTGTCTCTGACCATGTGCATGGACACAAATTAAGAAATGATGCATGGAAAGAGGTTTTGTGTTGCATGCACAGTGGGACAAGTAATTGTGTGTTTGTGCATTGGCACACAAAGATGTCTGCAATGGAAAAGAGCACGCACTGGCTGTCATTCATCTTTAACATAACGCATTAAGCACTGGTGCAATCAATATACATCCATTTTCCCAGCAGAATGATTGTTTTAGTGGCATATATAGGCTGATTTGACGTAATTGCCTCATAAAAGAATGGCAATAACATTTTAACAATTTTATATCCTGACAGCAAAATTGTTGTAAATATACATAGAGAAAATCAGCTGTATAGTGTCCAGTCTGTTGTCTGCTGGATGCACCTGGTCGTGAGGTGAGATGAAGCATGCTGGGGCTGAAGGTGAGGGTACGTAACCAGAGCATGTCACAGGAAGTGTTCCCCCGAAAGAGGTCAAGCTGCGCCCCGAGGCACGAACAACTCCAGTTCCCATTAATGCCAGTGCTAATGTCAGCGAAGCCCCAAAGGTAGTGAACCGCCAGCAAAGTAAGTAAGGATTACAGGAGGCAAGTGACTTTACTCTACTGTAAACAATCCTGTCGTGCTCCCATGAAACACACGCTCATAACAACAGAAGGAGACACTCGTAGGGTTCAGTCTGTTGCTGAGGACTTCGTACAGCATATCCTGTGAAGCAGGAACATCATCCTATAGGCTCTGAATCCAATCATCAAAACTCCTTTTTCAACTAGTTGTTTATTATCAAACAGGAAGAAGAAGGCATGCATGAAATGACAAGCATGAGTTCATGCATGGATTTCTGCTCTTTATTTAATCTTTACCTAGACATTTATATAAAATTCATTTTTATAAAAATTAACCTCTTTAAATTTCTAGGAGTAGTTAACTAGATATAGTGTTGAGAATATTAAAGGGGTCATATGATGCTATTTTAAAGATCATTATTTTGTGTATTTGGTGTAACAGAATATGTTGACATGCTTTAATGTTCAAAAAACACATTATTTTTCAAATACTGTACATTATTGTAGGTCCTCTATGCCCCGCCTCTCTCAAACACGTCGTTTTCAACGCGGCGTCTCTCTTCTCCTCCCCCCCAGAGCTCTGCTCTCTCTCGGCAGAACACTTTCACTTCTCAGATCTGGAGGATATAGATGCACTGATGTCTTAAACACACTCCCCGTCTTCCAAGGTCTGCTGTTAAACGCTCCTGTGGATGTATTTCTCCCATTGATCTGTGTTTGGCTGCAGGGTTCTACAGAGAGAGAGCAGCTGTCAGAGAGAGAGCACTTGAGAGAAAGCGCTTCTTAATGAATTCATCCTGCTAAATGCAGTCCAAAGTGCCTGTGGATAGCTGTGATCTGCTTCGCTATAAGGGCCCAGTGTCTGGGGCCCTCCTCTGACTGCCTGCTTCCTACACTACATAGTGCTCCACAATATAGCTCAAAACAATAGTATTTATTTTTTTATTTGCATATTTTATTCAACTTGTCTGCTGGATGCACCTGGTCGTGAGGTGAGATGAAGCATGCTGGGGCTGAAGGTGAGGGTACGTAACCAGAGCATGTCACAGGAAGTGTTCCCCCGAAAGAGGTCAAGCTGCGCCCCGAGGCACGAACAACTCCAGTTCCCATTAATGCCAGTGCTAATGTCAGCGAAGCCCCAAAGGTAGTGAACCGCCAGCAAAGTAAGTAAGGATTACAGGAGGCAAGTGACTTTACTCTACTGTAAACAATCCTGTCGTGCTCCCATGAAACACACGCTCATAACAACAGAAGGAGACACTCGTAGGGTTCAGTCTGTTGCTGAGGACTTCGTACAGCATATCCTGTGAAGCAGGAACATCATCCTATAGGCTCTGAATCCAATCATCAAAACTCCTTTTTCAACTAGTTGTTTATTATCAAACAGGAAGAAGAAGGCATGCATGAAATGACAAGCATGAGTTCATGCATGGATTTCTGCTCTTTATTTAATCTTTACCTAGACATTTATATAAAATTCATTTTTATAAAAATTAACCTCTTTAAATTTCTAGGAGTAGTTAACTAGATATAGTGTTGAGAATATTAAAGGGGTCATATGATGCTATTTTAAAGATCATTATTTTGTGTATTTGGTGTAACAGAATATGTTGACATGCTTTAATGTTCAAAAAACACATTATTTTTCAAATACTGTACATTATTGTAGGTCCTCTATGCCCCGCCTCTCTCAAACAGGTCGTTTTCAACAAAGCCCCCTCCTTTGACAAGCGCAGTCTGCTCTGATTGGCCAGCTGACCCAGCGCATTGTGATTGGCCGAACACCACGAGCACATGTCGGAAATGTAACGCCCCTTACCATAATCGCGAGCGTCAGCTTTCAAAGTAAATATCAAGACAGTTAATAATGTTGTTAGTTTTAACATCAGTTCAAGCCTGAAAGGGCAATTAACTTTTATAAAGAATATCTCTTTGGATTTGAGACTTTAGTCTTTGCAACTTTACAGATCTTCTTTATGCACCAAGAGCTTGTAACACTCCAAAGAGAAAGGAAAACTTGAAATCGCATCATATGACCCCTTTAAAGCAGTATTTTACAGCAGTTTTTTTTTGCCAGTTACATTGTTGCACCAGTAGGTGGCGTCAAGTGACGTCTATATGATTGAGTCATTGTATGTTGTGATGTACACGGATTTATTCAGGAATGTGTACTGTATGAGCGAGTCATTGAATCATTTACTCAGCTGATTCTTTTAAAATCACTGATTCGTTCAGATGCCTTTATAAATGATTCATTTGAATCATTCACTCTAGCCAGTTCACTCAAAAACACTGATTTGTTTAGGGGTGACTCTGCTATGTGCGGCACATTATTTTTGATTTGTTTTTGCTTTGTTTGGAACCATTTTTGTTAAACGACTGGCAATATTGTGTGTAAAACGTAAGTTTAAATGAGTATTAACTTCTTTTTTTATTGAGCGTGAGTATGATATTGCTTAATTATGAATCATTGATTGATTATATATCAGCCATGCCAATTAATCAGCCGATATTTAGCCTCAAAATTGCAGATATGATGCTAGATGTATGTGCCTGTATAGTGCAAATGGAGTACAAAGACACTGTACATTTTGTGCAAATACTTTTCAAATAAATATTTGTTCAATAGTAGCATTTTTATTATAAGTGCTATTATAAGTGCTATTCATGCTCCTCATTAAGACGTGTGTAGTATTGAGTCAGATGCCTGACAGTGACCTGATAATTATGTTGCTCTAATCTTTAATTACCTCAAATGATTTTGTCATTTGTTGAACACACAATGAGACTGAGATTTTGGAAGTAATTCAGTCACATTGGAATTTAATTAAAGCCTGTTTTTTCTGACAAAAGTGATTAATAGAAACTGAGCCAAAATGGAAAAATCTGTCATTATTCCTCTCCCTAATGTTGTTTCGAACCTGCCGTACTGTTATTTTGTTCGACAAAAACACCATACAAGACCACAAAAGTAATCCATATGACTTGTGCACGGTTTTTCAAATCTATATACCTGAATCATTCAGTCAATATTTATCTCATTTCATTCAAACTAGACACAAAATGTCAAACCTGAAGCACTGACATGTCTGTTGAATCTGAACACGGATGAGATTTCAGACCTTCAGTGGAGGTGAAGACTATCATGTAAAAATACACTATTCTGTTCATCACACAAAGCTGACTTCATATGAAGACTTATAATATTAAGCATGAGTCAAATGAACTACTTTCATGATGCTTTTTATGGAGCTTGACACCCGTGGTCACTGAATTGTTGTTGTATGCATAATATCTGTGTAAAAATCCTTCCGAACGACATGCGGGTGACTAAACAATGGCAGAATTTTCCTTTTGAGATGAACTATTCCTTTAAAGACGAGAGTTATTTACAGAGCACAGCCCATTAACACAATACTCGGAGACGTTGTTACACAGACAGTTAAAACAAATGCAATTTGCACAGAACATACTTCCTCTTCAAACTTTTTCTTGCTTTTAATGTCTCTCTCTCTCTCTCAGACCGAGGGAATAAACGGACAGGCTTGTGGCCATGTTTTTTTTCTTTTTTCTTTCTCTCCCTTGTTCTGATAGATTGTAGTTGAAGCTAATTGCAGTGTTTCAGAGCGGACTCTCTCATCTGCTTAACCCCAGGATTTCTGTCTTTTTTTTTCTCCTTTCTTTTTTTTCATTCCAGAGGTCTCGGTGTGGAAGGACGGCGAGTACCCCGCTTTGTTAATTACGAGGATGACACATTCACTCATCAAATAATGGATGTGCTTTGCAATTTCAAGTTTTAATAATCAATTACTGAGAGCAATTCTCCATGGAGTTGCAAAAGAGTCATTAAGTCTCAAAAGGCAAAGGAAAAGAGCTCTATTTTTACAAATGCCTAAGGGGAATTGGCTCAAAGCGCTTCCTATGCATTTGCCAATGGTATTCCAATAGAAATAGGATGGAAGAAAAGCTTGTGGCATTTAGTTCTTTGAAAAGAGGTGGTGTCTTATGAGGTGAAGTGTGGAGCGCAAGCCTGTGGACTGTAAAATATTAGCAGGGATGCTGAACAAATGATTTGTACAGTGGGGTCCAAAAGTCTGAGATTACTCGATAACATGCTGCTTTCTGCACTTTTCTAATTTAATACAATTTGTAATAACAAATCATACGATCAGCATATGATGAGAATGCAATGTTATCCCAGACTTATAAACCTCACTGTGCATTATAATGCGCTGAAAACAGATGCTTTAAACCACATTCATCACCTGTACATTTTTGATCGCTTTTCAACTGCTTTATATAAGACTTTCCGGTCCTTCCATCTCAAGTGGTCCAAAAATTGTAAAGTTGGTTGCTTGAACATTTTCCGTGTGTGTGTGTGTGTGTGTGTGTGTGAGTGAGTGAGTGTGTGAGTGAGTGAGTGAGTGAGTGAGTGTGAGTGAGTGAGTGATTACCTCTATGCGTTGATGGCTATAGTAAACTAAATCTAAATCTGAAACTAAAATTAAAACCATAAAATCATTTTCGTTACGTGAAATAAAATAAATGTTAACTGAAATAAAACAATTTTATTTATTTTTTTCAGTTGACAAAGCAACATTTCTCATTGTAATTTAGTTTAACTTGTTATACTAAACTATTACAAAAATTAAAAACTATATAGACATTAAAAAAACGACTAAAAATGACAAAAACACAACAAAATTACTAAATGAAAACAGACAATATAAAAATAAAAACTGCTTAAAAATATTAATAAAAACTATAATAGTATCTCAGTGATACTAAAAAAATGCATTGGTATTGTGAAACCACCAATTTTTTATTTTATTTATTTATTATAGATTTTTAACTTGCATTGACATATTTACTATTTCTAAGACTTCAGCCAGTGTCAGTGTTTTAAACCTATTGTCCCTTGTTTTATGTTTGTTGTGTTTGACATTTTCCAGCTAGCTTTTAATCTCAATGTACAATAAAAGTTTAATAAATATATTTTCCCCTCAACTATAAACATTAATTCAACATTACAACATTAACACTACAGTTCATGCATCGGATGTGTTTTTTGTTTTTTTTTACCCAGAGGGCAGTTCTCACCACCTGAGCCGTGGCACCGCTGTCGTGACCTCGGCATCATGCAGTGGGTGGTAACACACAAGAAAGGGCTGCTGGTCAATATTTTTAATGGTCAATATGTAATGTTCCTGCGTTTTCATTAATAAATATCACTGACTTCTAGACTACTCTAGTCTGGCAGTGTGTATGCGAGTGGGTGGTAAGATTTTTTTTTTAATTAATAACTCTTCCAATGAAACCTTATTTGACTGAGAAGTGAAGATCGTGCAGCCAGACATTTAACTAGCGGCATAAAGTCTGGTCCAGTTTGAAGCACATTATATTTTTCTGAGCAAGAACAACCCACTTAGAAAGCAGGAAAACGTCTGATTGACACGAAAAGCAACCAATTATGGTTTTGTTAATGTGTAATTTAGGGGCAGGATTATATATATATATATATATATATATAATGATTGTTTTAGTGGAAATATACATTTCTGCCTATGGATATCTAGTTTATGTCCTGCTAAAAGTGCCAAAAGCATGTCTATTTACTCCTAGAAAAATTTCAGGCAGTTTGTGAGGATGTTTGGACTTTAAAAAGAGTTTACAGTGAAACTCTACAGCAGATTGAAGCACAGAGAAGATGGATGACTGTTACAGGCGATCAAAGGCAGAATGCAAAAAGGAATGACACAGCTGGATCAGAAAGGTGCGGAAAGCACAAAAAAAAAAACATCTCCTGTATAGGAAACAAGAAAAGATTGAGAGTATCTTAAGAACAGAAATAAATAGATAAATAAACAAGCTGAAAGATGTGTGACAGCTGCACACTGTGCAAAAAAAATACAAATAAATAAAAACAACATGCCATGCCTGACATGCCTTTAGATTTGATCTTCTGACACAGCTTGGAAAATCTGTCAAAAATGACGCATCCTATCTCGCATCAGCGTTTGATCGTCGGTTCAGAGACTATGATTAAAGTGATCTCTAATGTGACACATCAGCGACGTAAACTGAAGACGCATTGAGAACCGTATGAACGCTACACAAAATGAAAATATTTGGATGAGGATTACGGTGTTTGTGTGGCAACGATGCATTGATATTCTTCAAACGTTCTGGATTGGGTTTATTCTAAACCTGAGTATTAAACTACTGCAAATAATTCAGCACTTAACATACAGACTCCATTCAGACTTTATTTTCTTCACTTTTTGGTTTTAGCTATTGTGATGCTTTTTAAGAAATGTAAGAATTGACTTACAGTACATTGCTTGCCATGCAAAATGTAATTGACAACATCATTGTTGAATTTGAAAACTGAATATTCTTGTTGGTCTTCTTTGCATACTAAATTATGATTGGTATTTTCTTTCTTGCGTCTACACTACCAGTCAACTTTTTTTTAAAGAAATCTCACCAGGGCTGCATTTATTTAATCAAAAACACAATAAAAACAATTTTTTTAAACTTTCAAATTTATAATGACTGTTTTCTATTTGAATATATTGTAAAATGTAATTTATTCCTGTGATCAAAGCTGAATTTTCAGCATCATTACTCCAGTCTTCAGCGTCACATGATCTTCAGAAATCATTCTAATATGCTGATTTGCTGCTCAACAAACATTTCTATTAATACACGTGTTGAAAACAGTTGTGCTGCTTCATTTTTTTTTTGGGTGAAACTCTGATATACAACCATTCCAAAGTAGTAAACCGATTAAAGACATTTATAATTTTATAAAAGATTTCTGTTTCAAATAAATACTGTTCTTTTGAACTCTTTTCATCAAAGAATCCTTAAAACATGCATCATGCTTTCCACAAAAATATTAAGCAGAAAAAAAAACATTTTTCAACATTGAAAATAATAAGAATCAGTATTAATAATTGATCACCAATAATAATCGATGAAAACTGAGCACCAAATCAGCATATTAGAATGATTTCTGAAGGATCATGTGACACTAAAGACACTGAAAATTCAGCTTCGTCCTCACTTTTTAAAATCTATTAAAATAGAAAATTGTCATTTTAAATTGTTCACAATTGTATTTCACAATACCGTTTTACTCTATCTAAGATCTAATACATGCAGACTTCTTTAAAAAAAAAAAAAGTTAATTAATCCAAACTTTTGACCATTAGTGTATTTAATATACAGATACTGCCTTTATACTTCTAATGTGTTATTGATTCTGAGGGCAGAAACCCATTTTACACAAGTACACAAATACAGCTCAGCACACAAAAATGCTCAGCTAATGCATTGCAAGCATGCAGCTTCACTGAACATGCATTCATTTTTGATTATTTCAACAACTAATTTTAACAAACCTCTTCAGGATGATTAGAAATCGGACTTTAGAAGAGAGATTACGCCATAAGCATGCTGAACATATGAGAATGTACTGTACTTTTTATGATGCATTACGAACGCACAAAATCAGCCTTGCTTTATCTAGAAGCTTCTGCATTTGTGCACTTATTGGAGTAATAAAAAGTGTCTTTTCATTTATGCAGAATCAAAACCTATAACCCAAACTTACACACACACACAATGCAGTTTCTTTCAGAAGAAGCAGATCTAGTTGAAACTGTTATTTGAAGAATAGCATGCACACACACACACACACACACAATGGACTGACAGGCTGCTGGATGGGGTCTTTAACTTCACTCAGGCAGCCCACACACACCCCTCATGCGCTTGGGTTGCATTCGCTCGCATCGCTCTCTCTCTCTCTCTCTGATTTACATCGCGAGCAGCAGACAGGGTGGTAGAGAGGAGGCTGCAGAAAGGAAATGGTCCATTTCTCCCGGTGCTTGGGAATGGAAACAGAGGAGCATATGTTGGGATTTGAAGAGTCAATCCATGAATAACCTGAAGCGATGTTTGTTCTCTCTCTCTCTCTTTCTGGGCAGGCTAGAAGTGCAGCAGAGCTGTGCGGGGAGAACTGGCTTCCCTAAAGTACCAGGCTGTAGTCAAAAATATTTACAGTGCCAGGAGGTATTCAGCGAAATATTTGAAAAAATTCGATATGGAGCTGACCTCTCACTGGGCATCTGATGCCTCTCTCACACTCTCCATCTCTCTGTCTCTCGCTGCTGCCTCTCAGGCTGTTTAGCACACAATAACAGATTGCTTTAGCAACTAGGTTATGTATAGATTGCAAATATATACTGATGTGTTATTAATTATCATCAAGGGTTTGACAGAAGACATGACAGTCTTGCATGTTTCTGCAACATTTTTAACATTATTATGGTGATATTATTCTGCTGATATAAATATGTCAACAGGGTAATGTTATCTAGCAGACATAGATGTGATTTTGTTGAAATTGTAAGAATGACAAGCAAACAAGTAATGTTTTGCACCTATGACAAGTCTTTTCAACAAAGGGGGGATTAATTTATAGCTGTCAAATTGCCTAAAAACATGATGAATTATTTGTTGTTAATTTGTTTATACAAGAAAAACTTAACATTTAAATATTTTTCTTTGAAACATTTTTTAAATAACATTTTTTTAAATATATCAAACAGTTGTTTAGATATTAAAAAAGGCAAGTCCAAATCTGAACTAATAGTCTGAAAAAATGTCATAGTCATTTGTTTGATGAAATAAGGAACAGAACCATATATATTTGTTATTAGTGTTTTTTTTTTAAATAAAAAAATCATACATTTTGTTCTCAGTGACACAGCATTAGCATATTTATAAGCTGATTCTAGCTTTATTAATTGCGCTCTTAATAGTCTCATATGCATTAGTTTCTGATCTTGTTTTTAATCCTGTTCTCATATTTGGAATCTGTTATAATTCCTTAGGATTTGGTTCAGGTTGAAGGTGAGGTTGTTTTAGAGCTGATGGCCACTAGAGGGCAGGACAGATCCAGACAGGAGAGATCACTGTGCCACTGCACACTGCACATGCATTCACTAGCATATTACAGTTCCGTATCTTCACACAGTCAACATTAATTTTTTGCAGTCTTTTTCACAAAATACTTAATTTTGATGAAATGAAATCTGCGTGTGTGTGTGTGTGTGTGTGTGTGTGTGTGTGTTTATGTGTGTTCGCTTGGCTGTAGTTTAAAAGGAAAATTGTGGTCAGAAGATTTTAGTTTATAGTTTTTTTTATTTTTTAGAATTATTTATTTTATGTGTGTGTATATGTGTTATGTATGTATATACACATTTTTTTTTAAAATCTTTTATTTATTTTTGGTTAGGGTGTAAGTTAGAATTAGCTTTAGATAAACACAATTGAAGTATATGATGTGTGTGTGTGTGTGTGAGAGGTTTTTCCACAGATTGCCAGGGAGGAACAGATGTCATGGATCAGAGAGACATTTACACACTCCCACAGTTCTCACTGAAACCTCTCTCTCTTTAACAAAGCAAAAACAAAAGAACTAAAAAAGGCAAAAAAAAAAAAAAAGAACCTCACTACGCTAATTATATTATTAATATTTGAATGTGAAATATATATCATTGAAATATAATATTTCAACAAACAAAACACAAAAATTTGTCTCTTCACACTATGAGTAAAAATACTGCATGACATGATATAATCTTAACATTTTGGTTTGAAGTCAGTTTGAAATGAAAATGAATAACTTCCACTCACATTTCTGCACTTATTGTGAATTTGTTAGTGCATGTTATTTTAAAGAAAAAGTAGTTTATCTTCATAATCGTTTATAATGACTTGCCCTGCCTCTGAAACAGCTTTCTTTTTAGCCTAATGTCACCAAAACCTTTTTTTTTTTTTTAAATAATAATAAAATAAAAAAATCAATTTCCGAAGAAGAAAAAAAATCCCACCCTACTTTTTTTTTTTCATGTGGAAAATCCGATTTTATTTGTAAAGACTAATAAGTAGAAAGATGAAAGTTAGTGCTATTAATTTTTTTGAAAGGAAAGTGCATAGAAATAACCTCACTGTTGAATTTTAAGATATTTAATGACCTCTTTTACCACCTAAATTGTTATTTTTTTATGTTTAATTTCTTGTATTGTTTTCTTCAATCATACATTATGCTTATATTTATATGGAAAATGGTTAAAATTCTGGCTTTTTGCCTGTATTTATTCCAAACTAAGTTATATATAATATTTTATTTGGATTGCACACATATAGAGCTGAGGTTTCTCCTCTCTTTGCACTTGCATTAGCTTTTATCACAGCTATTGTTATTATTCTGTATTTTACTTGAATGTCTTCAAAACATGACAACTGCCAGAACAACAAGACTAATGTATTCGGTGGCAGCCGAGGGAAGGAGAGGGATTGTGAAGTGTGCAGCGAAGTGAAACATGAAAGGTTCTAGACAGGATGTGACACAGTGTCGTTCGGCTCGGCGCAGATAAAAAGCCCCTTCTCTCCCCGAAACCCCCCACAGCACTGCCTCCGCACATCCCGCTAAACAGCGGCCCCCCAAAATCCTCCTCGCCATTAAACGGTTTGTTTTTTGAACGTCTCTCCAGATCCAAAGCGAGAAAAGTGCGAGATGACAGCTGATCTACATGTGTAAAATGTGCCGTCGCTGTTACGGAGAGCTGCAAACGCGCTGCTCGCCGTGTCTTTATACCGCCCCTTTCTCTCAGAGCCTGTGGTGTCTCGTGTTGGTGTCCTTCACCAGTTGATTTATGGTCCCTCGCTCTGGTTTGTCAGACCACAATAGGGGACTATCATCAATGGCAGCGTTTCATTCTTACATCGTGGCCTAACCAGACATGACATGTTTCCAGCCCCAAAGTAATTTGTCTGTTCACACTGAAAGCAGAAATGCTGCATGATGCAGAACAGTAATGTTTAAAGGGGTCATATGATGTTGCTAAAAAGAACATTATTTGGTTGACTCTTAACTTTTATAAAGAATATCTCTTTGGATTTGAGACTTTAGTCTTTGCAACTTTACAGATCTTCTTTATGCACCAAGAGCTTGTAACACTTCAAAGAGAAAGGAAAAATTGAAATCGCATCATATGACCCCTTTAATGCACAGTTATATGTTAAATATTGAGTTCATATTCTTTTATCCAATACTTTTTAACTCTCGCCAGCTTATTTAAGTTTATAAGCTGTGGAAGCTTATTTCTGCCATTTCCAGAAATATATAAAAGGTAATTGCGAGTTTATATCTCACAATTCAGATTGCTTTTCTCAGAGCTGCAAGATTATATCTCGCAATTGCGATTTGTTAATTTCAAGATGTAAACTGAATTCTAATAAAAAGGCAGAAAATGTGAGATGTAAACTCGCAGTTACACGTTATGTAATCTACATCTTGAAATTAACAACTCAAAGTCTGAATGATGAGTTGATATCTCGCAATTGCGAGCTGTTAATTGTGAGACGTCACTCAGAATTCTGGAAAAAAAAGCGGCAGAAATATATATAAAAAAAAAAAAAGTCTCTTATGCTCAACAAGGCTGCATTTATTTGATAAAAATAGTAAAACTGTAATATCCTGAAATATTTTACCATTTAAAATAACTCTTTTGCATTTGAATATATTTTGAAATGTAATTTATTCCTGTGATCAAAGCTGAATTTCCAGCATTATTACTCCAGTCTTCAGTGTCACATGATCCTTCAGAAATCATTCTAATATGCTGATTTGCTGCTCAAGAAACATTTTTATTATCGTCAATGTTGAAAACAGTTGTGCTGCATCATATTTTTGTGCAAACCATTTTTTTTCAGGACAAATAGAAAGTAAAAAAAAACAGCATTTATTTGAAATAGAAATCTTTAGTGACATTATAAATGTCACAAATGTCACTTTTTATCAATTGAATGCATCCTTTCTGAAATTAATTAATTAATTTATTATTATTATTATTATTTAAATCATACTGACCCCAAACCTTTGTACGGCATTGTAGATGATTCTGTTCAAACAGGTTTCCGAACGCTCTTCCAGGTCTGCCATTGGTCAGATAACAGTTATTCCCGCCCCCAAACGCACACCATTGGTTGAGTCAGTGTTGCTGTGTCGGGCTGTTTGTGATGCTCAGGCCAAACCAGTGTTTTAAATCCACCACAGTGTAACACATTGTAGTGCAATCAACCTACAAATGTACTTATCTTGTCTCATGTGAAGCTGGTGTGGGAGAGAGTATTTTTAACAGAAAAAAATATAACACTTGAAATTTAATTCTCATCACGCGTTTATTTCCAGTGCTGCAGTAAGTTACCTTTGCTCTGCCTGTTCAGGGCGCATTCACTCGTATATTTGTTTACCCAGAGCTTCTCCTTTCATACGAGGGCGCGAAGGCTAGAGCCGACGTAGTCCTCCGCGTCCGACTCCTCTCACTGTGGCCCTTGTTACAGGACGAGTTAATTGAATCAGAGTTCACTTCGTCCGTCCAGATGCTCCTCAGAGGGAAAACACAAAGTGTTGGTGCAGGTGTGTCCGTGTTAACACTTATTTCCATTAAAGATCTCCATTGCGGCTCTCGGCCTCGCGGCAGACGGACAGATTTGTCTTTGTAAACATTCTCCGGACATTATTCTGATGTCAGCTCCATTCAAGAAGATTACACTCTGACCTTGGTACATATCGGGCTATTGATACAGCCGTGGAAAGTCCAGGGTTGCTTGTGTGTTCAGCGCGGAAGGAGAGAAGTCTGAGAGAAAAGATACGAGATGTGTTGATTTCTTCTCAGATATGGACACAGTTAGAACGGCCCTGACCCGTCGTTGCCCGCACCTTTTAGGCTTTGTCGAGAGTGACTGCGGCTCACAATAGTGTAAACGGACATCACAATAGACGCTTGCCCTGCGCACACTAATGCATTAATCTGTGGAAAGAATCTGAACCTCCGTGGCTTTTTTCTAATAGCCAAATTGTGTAATTCTGAAAGATCAGCGTTGAAAGAGATTCTCTATTAAGACCAAAGAGGAAGTTGATAGCTTATGGAAGCGTGCAGTATTTCTTATCAATAAAGCTTTATGCGGCTTATAAGTGAATGAGAAAAACCTGTTATTGTTTTGTTCGCCACCAGGATCCATTTTCAGAAAGAAGCTCTCAGCATGTCGTGTGCCCAGTGCCATTAGCTGGAGTCTCTTAAATGACCTGGTCTTCTGGCATTGTGAAAGTAAAAAATCCCAACAAAAACAACTGCAAGCTTAGAATGACATATAGGAAATAGATTATTGATTCTCATTTATGGCTTTGATGTTTTATGTGTTTGTAATTTTTATATCGATTTTTTTGTGTTTTAGCATACACAGGGCTCCCACGAACATGGAAATATAATGGAATTTAATTTCAAAATTGCTTTTTTAAATTGTTTTTTATTTTATTTTTCTCTTACATCCACGTCAGACCTGGAAAATTCATGGGAATCTTAAAAAGTATATTGTAAATTAATTTATTTTTTAAATTTGTGTCTTAGAAGGAAAAATTCATCACAAGTATCCTAACAAAAACAACTGTAAACTAAAGTATAGGAAACAGATTGGAAATAGATTATTGATTTTCTTTTATGGTTTTCATTTTATGTGAGTTTTTAATTCAGTTTCTGTGTTTTTAGCGCACACATGGTTCCATGGAAATGTCATGAAATTTTACTTTACTTTATTAATCTCTCCCACCTACTTTTCCAACCTGGAAAAGTCATGGCAATTACTTAAATATTAAAAACATCAATTTATTCAATTTTAAAATTTTTATTTACTTGAGGATTTTTCTCTTAAAGTGAAAAATTCCTCTTAAAAATATCCAATTTAGAATCGTCTTACAGATTATAAGCTTTTTAGAGGTTTTCATGGTCCATGTTTTTGTTTTTTTATTTATTCTATTTTTTTCTATAATTGAGAGCTTTTAAATTCACAATCTTGCACTGGTTATGACTAATAAGAAGCTAATGTACAGTGTAAAGCTCAAGTTTAAGTGCAATTTTTACTGTACATTAAACACACATACTGTACTTTTTGGCCCATTACCTTAATTTCGCTTTCCCTTCAACACCTTTATCTGTGTTCAGTCGGCTTATTCAATATGTGCATGTCTTTTGTGAATGTGTCTTTACATTTTGACTGAAGGACTGGAGAAAAACAAAAGTAAATATGGTTTTCTGGTGTTGGCAGAGTTTTATAATTTGCCCGACAAGTTGATTTTTGATAGTTGGTAGACAAATGTCTAAATCCTCCCTAAACATTACATCAGGCAAAGATGACATCAGGCTTTTTTTCTATGGCTATGAACATAGACTTTGTTCATTTTTAATGCGACCTACATTAAGGGAGGAAATCGGTTAGGGACTTAATTATGTGTGTATTTGCTTTGGGATTGGTGTATTTTGAGTTGGGTTGGTGTTTGGGTGAGTTTAGATTCGACACTGGTCTTTTTTCAGACCTTCCACTTTGTTTGTAGAGTAGAAAAATCATGAAATTCATTGATCAAAAGTGTGTGAACACTTCCTACGTTTTGTTAACTGTAAAGCAGCCCATGGTTTAACCTCAATCCCATTCCCTGCCAGAGAAATGAGTTATATGCCAAGTTTTACTGCCTAAATCAGTGGTCCACTAGGATTGTATGGTCATTTTTGGTTATGGATGAAATGCACTGGCACATTGTCTCTTGCTCAAGCCCCTGGAGCGGTGAGTGATCCATCGTATTGTATGCGAAGGGTTGTATGGCATACGCATTTAACATGTGACACGTTTTGTTAAATTGTCAAATATTGAGCCAGACAAGATCAAAATGCACCCCCCATGGATATCAGTGTCCAGCGGTTCTTTCTCCAGACTGATAACCTTTGACACTGTGAGCACTCACTCAATTGCAAGGTGATTGGTCAGTCGACTGCGAGTGGATGTACTGTATAGAACTGTGTTTGTGAGTGAGTTAAAGTCAATGCATGTTAAAGGAATAGTTCACCCAAAACTTTTTTTTTTTGTTCCAAATCTTTATTATGTATATTGTAGTGTTATACAAAAGGAAGTTTTGCTATTTCTCCTTTGTGATGTGCAGAAAAAAAGAGAAAAAAGAAAAGAAAACCACCCCCCACAAAAATACAACAGCAATCAAATATCAAGAAGAACAAAAGTAATTTGTCAAAGAGCCAGCAATATTTGTGATATACGTACAATGCCAATAAATATACCATTGTATATTATTACACCAAATACAAATACTTTTATTCCTCTTTTGTATCTTGCTCTGGATAAAAGCATCCGCTAAATAAGTGTAAATGTAAGTATGAAACAAATGAAACTTCATGATTTATTTATTTAGTTATTTTTCATGATTTTTAGTGAACTATTCTTTTAAAGGTCCACTTCACCCATTTTCAACCAACTTTGTATAATGTCAGTGGTATGTCTAAATTAATATTTGTGTAAATTAATATTGTGTACTCTTTCTCCATGTTACTGCACCCAGATATCCTGATTCGTCAAAAGTCGTTTTTAGTGCTGTCAAACGGTTAATCGCAATTAAAGGCAGAGTAAGTGATTTTTCAAAAACACTTTAGAAAACTGATTCGGGCCGAATAGCAAAACAAACTTGTAGCCAA
>NW_015664989.1:1904489-1906537 GCF_001515625.1 Sinocyclocheilus rhinocerous | reverse complement strand
GTCAGCAAAAGTCCACCAGTAAAACTGTCAAACGATTAATCGCATCCAAAATAAAAGTTTTTGTTTACATGATATATGTGTGTGTACTGTGTATATTTATTATGTACATATAAATACACACACATGCATGTATATATTTAAAGAAAAATATGTTTTGTTTATATATAAAATATTAATATTTATGTATAATATAAATTATATTTGAATATATATATATATACATGTAAATATTTAAAAAAATATACATGTTTGTGTATTTATATATACATAATAATTATACATAGTACACACACACATATTTTGTAAACAAAAACTTTTATTTTGGATGCGATTAATCGTTTGACAGTTTTACTGGTGGACTTTTGCTGACAAATAAATGGGGAAAGAGTACACATTGTTCATTTATATACATATACTACTGACATTGCTGATTTTCAACCAGTTTTGTATTGTCACAAAGTTGTCCTTAAACTGTAAATTTAAAATCAGTTTGCAACAGCTGATCTGTCAGGGTTCTGGACTGTCTGTGTGTGTTTTGCCCCCCTATTACCCAGGTTCTCCTTGTGTTAATTTGATTATGATTCCATGCACCTGTGTTCCCCTGATTGCCCTGTGTTCATTAGCTATTAAAAGCTATTCTGTAATCAGCGGTATCTCCATGTGAAAGCCCGGAGGTGATGGAGATTTACCGCTGATTAAAGAACCGACTTTACTGACAAGATGCGCGTTAAATATCGCATGCGATTTATCGTGCAGCCCTAGTATGAATGAATGCATACATGCATGCATATGTGCAATTTATTAATAGGTATCTGTTGTATAATTTTTACGGTCAAATTTACAATAATTTTGACCAGTACTTGATTGATTGAACCCATCTGCCATCTTTTCCTTGCTGGTCTGTATGCATGCTGCCATTCTCAAGCACATTTCCTCCCACAGATTCGGCATGTTCCCAGATTGTGGCGGGATTTGAATTAATGAACATAATCTTGGAGCAGCTGTATTTATACGGCTCATTCCTGTGGATTCTCTCCGCCAGACAAACAGCAGGACATTGACAGGCCTATTACAACTTCAATACCTACTTAATTTTCCGGCTTTTCTTTCCTTACAGATTCTACAAATTAGACCCATGTAGTGAACATTGATTTAGGCCGAACTAACAAACTTTACCGTCCGACAACAAGGCCCGTTATCAATAACACACGATACACAATGGTGCACTCGCAAAATCCCCCAACGAGAATCTAAAAAGCTTATTAGGATATAAATGAGCTTACTCTTGCGAACAAATATGATGCTTCCCAATTAGTGCGAAAGCAAATGCTCTTTTCCCCTTCTGAGCAAACGCTAAGATGATTTTTATTGACCCAACTTTGATCCCCGAGATTAAAGAGGAAGCAGGATGGCTGGTAGAACGCTGATTTCTTCAGGGTCACGGAGTTTGCAGGCCATCCGATTGAAAGAAATCACGTCTACTTTGAGAGTTGCATGAGTTTGTTCATTCAGACATTTTAAAGGTACTGTCTATGCAAGTGAGGTCTTTTTCAGGAATGGAGACACTGTCTATTTTCAGATGGGAATGCAAGCTTACGGTTTACTTCATGCACATTGTATACAAAATAGTTTGCTTTAACCTCTTGAGACCCGGCAAAACATTTTAGGAAAAAAAAATTGTGTTTTTTCACGTCATTACATTGTTTAGAGCATTAAAAAAATGTTAAAAAAAAATGTAAAATGATATTTAATAAGTTATGCTACGTCCTTGGTAGAGGACATCAGGACTCAATTAAAAAAATAAATAAAATAAAGACATGGATGAACATGCATAGGCAAAAACAATTGATTTTTTTTTTTTTAAATCCCCAATACATTTTTAGTTTTCAGGATTTTTTTAACCAAACTTTGTATAAAGATAATTCTTCACTATGTTATAACAGAATGATTTGATATACCATTTTTCTTTATGCAAAATGTGTGTAAAATGGCCATAAACCGGTTTTCTCATTATACATATATATATATATATATATATATATATATAT
>NW_015664989.1:1898063-1902474 GCF_001515625.1 Sinocyclocheilus rhinocerous | reverse complement strand
GTCATTACATTGTTTAGAGCATTAAATAAAATTAAAAATATTTCATTCATAAGTTATGCTACGTCCTTGGTAGAGGACATCAGGACTCAATTAAAAAAATAAATAAAATAAAGACATGGATGAACATGCATAGGCAAAAACAATTGATTTTTTTTTTTTTAAATCCCCAATACATTTTTAGTTTTCAGGATTTTTTTAACCAAACTTTGTATAAAGATAATTCTTCACTATGTTATAACAGAATGATTTGATATACCATTTTTCTTTATGCAAAATGTGTGTAAAATGGCCATAAACCGGTTTTCTCATTATATATAATGTATCTATAAACTATATCTAATTTGCATATTAATGTGTTTTTTGTTGATGTTTAGATGGGAATGCAAGCTTATTGTTTACTTCATGCACATTGCATACAAATAGTTTTCTTTAAATACAGTATGTGCAACAGTTGCCTTTTTTAAATTGCACAGTTTGCTACAGTGTTGCAACATGACCTCATCAGTGGTAATGTCCAGTTATCATCTGAGTAATTAAATTATTGATTTGACATTTTAAAATGATGTTTTGTATTAAAAATGTTAGATTTTTCAGTCAGATCAAGTAAACACTTGTCAAGAAAAACACTTTTTTTCATTTGCCAGAGTATACAGACAGTATGTATATTTTGCACAATATACATCCCCTTTTAATGCAGGAATTGTAAGAATAGTATGGTAGTGTGCTATTTTAAACAGCCTTTGTCTAAATGTGTGCGTTTGCTCACTTTCTGCTAGCATGTAAATTGCTCAGTGCATTTCAGGAGCTTTTTGCTTTTGTTTACATGGCAACACCATCTGTGTGCCGTCTTACACATGCTTTGGCATTTGATGCAGCTGTTGTGCAACAGGGGAGCGTTCCTGTCTGCAAACAGTTTTATTCTGTCTTTTTCTCTTCAGAGTCAACATTAAAAAACATTTGCAGCACATTTTTTTTCTTGTGATTTAAAGGAATAGTTCACCCAAAAATTTAAAAGGTGCTGAAAATGTTCTCACCCTCATGCCATCCAAGATGTGAATGAGTTTGTTTCTTCATCAGAACAGATTTGGAGAAATGTATTACATCACTTGCTCACCAATGGATCCTCTGCAGTGAATGGGTGCCGTCAGAATGAGAGTCCAAACAGCTGATAAAAACATCACAATAATCCACACCACTCCAGTTCATCAGTTAACATTTTGTAAAGCAAAAAGCTGTGTGTTTGTAAGAAACAGATCCATTAAGACATTAACAGTTAATAGTTTTCAAACTGTTGCTTCTTGCTAAAATATGAGTATCTGTAATATTGCTTTCTCCAGTGAATCAGGAGAGAAATATGCACAGATCAAGCACCACTTACAAGTGACAACAGTTCAAAACTGTTTTAAACCTGTAAGTTGATTTTGACATGAGAGGACCATGGGGGATGGACTTATTCACTGGAGGAAGCATTATTTTGGATTATGCACTCATATTTTGGCCAGAAGCGATGGCTTATAGTTAAATCTACTCTCTTGACATATAAATATTTTTAAAAATCTTATTAAAAATCTTATTAAAAAATAGATTTTTAGAATTTGAATATTTTTTTTTTTTTTGGGGGGGGGGTGAACAGGCCCTTTATGATATACATCAATAATTCCAATCACAGATTCCATGAAGATGGACATAATTTGCGACCCATCTACATTCTAATCTTTACATAAACTCAAATTTAATTTCCAAAGTTTCCTCTCGCCGATTTTACCCATCTGACAAAAAAAATTCATCCTCGAGTCAATTGATGGTGTTTGGCTGATAGCGCTCTTTTGGGGTGTAGGCACTGTTTTCCTCATATCTGAAGAGAGTCGTTATTAGAGGCTTCACAGAATGGAGCAGTCCTCTGTGAAGTGGAGCGCTACTTGAGACAAGGATAGCATTTCAGAGCTATTGACACAGAGCGTTTTCGCCCCAAGAGCTCGGGGCCTCTTCAGTTGCAGCCATCGGCACCCTAAACACCACAGATAATTGATTCTGTACAGCTGTGGAGCTGTTGTGTTTTCTTTCTCTTTATGCGTGTTTTTTGTTTCAAGATTACTCCTCATTTAGTGTTGGAATAAATGTGATCGTATCAGGCAGGGAAATCGTACAGACCTCAGATTTAATGCACAGGATCAGAAAGAAGCTCTGAAAGAGGGACTGATGATTTGTAGACATAATATGTGTGTGTGTTCTTTGTGTATACTCTGTGACTGTAATGGTTAAATGTAGTGGTTGAGTCTTATTAATTGGGTTTATTTGCATGGTGATTTAATATTCTGAACGATGTCTGAACTTTTGTATTACAAACACTTCTCGTGTTTATTTGCCTCTTTGTGATGAATCGCTTGCTGTATTCTTAATGCGTAAGCTGCTTTGGATAAAAGCATCTGCTAAATTAATAAATGTTAAATGTATATGTTCATTTAAACATTCTTAAAGAAGTCCTGCATAATTATGCAGATTTGGGTTTATTTGACTCCAAAAGGATGCATTCTTATAAGACCATTTTAACTAGATGCAGGGTCTCAAAATGCATTTTTTTGCAAGGACTTAAAGGATTTGCTTTAAAAGCCATTTTTTATATAATAAGTATATAATTCAATACATTATCCAAAATTTGTCATTAATAGATGGTTATTTAGTACACAAGCCAATTGGTTGTGTTCCCAGAAAAAAAATAGCTATTATTTATATGTACTGTAACCTTGATTTAAATTTTCTATACTGTAAAACAACATTTGTCATAATATGTTATACTGTAAATATGAGGTAGGTTGGGATATGACAATTCAATTGTCAGATGTCAATTGGCTCTTTAATTGTGAAAAATTTCACACTGCGAAAAAAGCAAAGAAAAAAAGGCTTCTTAAAGATGTTCTGTCATCATTTACTCTCCCTCCACTTGTTCCAAACCTGTGAGTTTCTTTCTTCTGCTGAACACAAAAGAAGATATTATGGTTATCAAACAGTTGCTGGAAGCCATTGACTAGCATTTTTTCCATACTATGGAAGTCAATGGCTACCAGCAACTGTTGGATAACCAACATTCTTCAAAATATCATCTTTTGTGTTCAAAACCTGAAAGAAATTCATACAGGTTTGGAACAACTTGAGGGTGAGTAAATAACAGAATTTTCATTTTTGAGTGAACTATCCCTTTAATTCATCTTTTGTTACTGGTTTTCAATTTAAAATATCTAAAAACCATTAATATATTTATTTGATTAGCCATGTAATGTGTGCATATTGTCTTTCTGCACTGACAGTAAAAGAAACATTAAAAACAAGTGGGGAAAATATCTGCCAGTGCAGAAAGACAAAATGCATTTATATTCAAGATACAATCTAGGAAAACAAGTCTGTTTTGCTTCTTCACTAAATGTATTGTTTTAAGGATTTTAAAATATTTTAACTGGAAAACAAGACAAAAATACTGATTTTCTGCAGCGCACTGAACTTCAGAAAATAAGTTTTCTTTCTTTCACTCCCACCTCGGTGACTCCAGTGATTTTCAAGATTCAGGGCATAAAAATTCCGAGCGCGGAACGTGAAGTGATATAAATTCAGCACCACGCAGACAACGGAATAATAACATTAATGAAAATTTTACATTGACTAAAAGTCAGAGTTCCCCCTTCATTAATTTTAAAGTCGCTCTCTCAGACTTGGAAATGTATTCGGACAGCCGAACTCTTTGCTCTGTCTCAGCGTGGCCTCGCCAGACTCCGAGAGCCCACCAACGCTTTCCACGCGTCGCTCATCATTTTCAAACATGACGGCGGCCGCTGACCTTTCGGCTCCATCTAGAGTTTACTTTTTGTTCTCCCACTCCACTGAAGTCATATCTATCACACACTTTTATTCCATATTTTATCCCCTCAAATGTATGGTGGGCGTTTTATCATCATCACTCAGCTGTGTATTGATACACTCCTCACAGGGGGCTATTTAGGAGAGTTTAGTGCTAAACCGCACTCATTTCCTCTGTAATAGATGCTACAAAGTTGCGGTTTTCCAGAGGAAAAAAAAAAGCATCATTATCAGAGATTTGTTGTGTGGGATGGATCTTCCTACTTCACGAGTGCTGCACATGTGTGAAGGTGAACAGGTTAATGCGGCAGATGCTTTGTGCATAGCGCTCATGCATTTGACGGCGCGAACGTAAAGACTCAAAGGAACACGTGTGGCCTGTGATCAAGTAGTCCTGGAAGACGGCAGTGTAAATGAAAATGAATATCAAAACCGTCGGTAAACCAGCATTGTTGTGCTAACCTTTGTGTTAGCTGATAACGTGACATGCAAATGTAAGCAGGGTCCAAAATGTACTTTTTGTCACAGCTGCCAATGGTGAAGTGAAGTGAGTGGGAAAAGA
>NW_015664989.1:1896268-1898020 GCF_001515625.1 Sinocyclocheilus rhinocerous | reverse complement strand
ATATATATATATATATATATATATATATATTTTGTCATTATTTTTGTCAATTTGAAAAATATGCATATTTTTCTCCTGGTGATAATAGGATAATTTATTTTTTAATGTTGCATATGTGTGACAAACCATGCATATTTTTATTTTAGTGGCTCAATAGAAGGAATACTCCATGCAAATGTGTTATTACAAAGATGTGAAAAAGATTTGAATCATTTACATTTCTTACATCAGTGAATGTCAGAATTTTTCTCTGCCATCTTAGGCCAGTGCCTAATAAAATAAGCGATCACTACGTTGTTTTTTTTTTTGTTTTTTTTTTTACTTTCCAAAGCCAATTTACTACATATAAAATGTTATATTCAATATATTTATATTACATTTTAATATTTTTATGAAATACAATTTTTATATTTTGTCATTATTAGAGATTATTAATAGAAGGAATACTCCATGTAAACGTGTCATTACAGGAAAAAAAAATATGTGAATCATTTGCATCAGTGAATGTAAGATTAAATTGGCTTTCCAAAGCCAATTTACTACAAAATAAGTAGTGAGTTGGTGCCTGAATGTAACATAAGATGCATATGATCCATATCAAACAACTAAGGTTGTGATATCTATTTCTTCACATTGTGTCAGATCTAGAAAGAAGAAAGAATTAGGCAAGGGAAAGTATTTGGTTTAGCCCTGAATAAACTGATCTGCCTTGAAGTGCAATAGAGTTTAAGCTACTGTATGTGGTGAGAGCTTACCGCATGTCCTCTTCTCTCTCCCAGAGGACACTGGGTAATCGCCGTCGCTGTCTGCCTGACATGGCCGGGGGAAGAGGGACATGGAGCAGGAAGAAAATGGTAAAAGTTGAAGCACTGGTATTAGACAGCGGGTCCGATGTTTAATCTGTGTATCTAAATCCCTGAAATCCACTGAGCCCGCAATTAGATAAATAACACAGTGAACCGCTAGAATAGTTAGTTGACATTTCAAGGACTTTGTTGGTTTTTTTTTTGTGTCCTTTATTTGAGAAGAAATGTTATATACAGTATTAAGACTTATTTTAAGAAATTAAATAATTAAATAATTAATTATAATCAAATAATAATAACAATAATATATTAATATCTTATCTAAATAATCTTGTTCTTTTTCCTTGAGCATTTTTTATTTATTTTTAGGTTTATTCTGAAATAAGATATTAAAAACAGTTTGGTAATAGGACATTACATTTTATATTTTCTGAAAAAGTATACTAGAAGACACACTCTGAAAAAAGGTTCAAAAGCTGTCACTGGGGCGGTACCTTTTCAAAAGGTACACTTTTGTACCTTTAAGTTACCAATATGGTTGCTTTAGGTACAAAGGTGATCCTTTTAAAAGGGCACCACCTCAGTGACAGCTTTTGTACCTTTTTTTCTGAGATTGTACTAGATAGAAAATCAGTGTTCCCCAACTATATTTCTTAATCAGAATTTCAGTAATTCTGGGATGAAACATCCGCTTTCACAATTCATATCCTGTTTCTAGGGCTGGGTAAAAAGTATCGATATCTCTATTATAATCGATTCTCATTTTTACGAAACGATATCGATTCTTAAATCCCAAGAATCGATTAGTCTGGCCTGTTTTCAGTTAATGGACGAAACATTGAAGGGCACCTCCCATCCAATATATCACAATAAGCATTGTGCTTTGGTACTTTTAATATGAAACAAAGTCTCAGATTTCAAATTCTGTCCATTGTATTGCAGTATT
>NW_015664989.1:1893064-1894628 GCF_001515625.1 Sinocyclocheilus rhinocerous | reverse complement strand
ATATATATATATATATATATATATATATATTTTGTCATTATTTTTGTCAATTTGAAAAATATGCATATTTTTCTCCTGGTGATAATAGGATAATTTATTTTTTAATGTTGCATATGTGTGACAAACCATGCATATTTTTATTTTAGTGGCTCAATAGAAGGAATACTCCATGCAAATGTGTTATTACAAAGATGTGAAAAAGATTTGAATCATTTACATTTCTTACATCAGTGAATGTCAGAATTTTTCTCTGCCATCTTAGGCCAGTGCCTAATAAAATAAGCGATCACTACATGTTGTTTTTTTTTGTTTTTTTTTTACTTTCCAAAGCCAATTTACTACAAAATCACTAGTGAGTGCTAGTTTTGGTGCCTGAATGTAACATAAGATGCATGTGATCCATATCAAAACTACTATGGTTGTGATATCTATTTCTTCACGTTGTGTCAGATATAGAAAGAAGAAAGAATTACATTTGGCAAAGCATTTGGTTTAGCCCTGAATAAACACGACTGATCTGCCTTGAAGTGCAATAGAGTTTAAGCTACTGTATGTGGTGAGAGCTTACCGCATGTCCTCTTCTCTCTCCCAGAGGACACTGGGTAATCGCCGTCGCTGTCTGCCTGACATGGCCGGGGGAAGAGGGACATGGAGCAGGAAGAAAATGGTAAAAGTTGAAGCACTGGTATTAGACAGCGGGTCCGATGTTTAATCTGTGTATCTAAATCCCTGAAATCCACTGAGCCCGCAATTAGATAAATAACACAGTGAACCGCTAGAATAGTTAGTTGACATTTCAAGGACTTTGTTGTTTTTTTTGTGTGTCCTTTATTTGAGAAGAAATGTTATATACAGTATTAAGACTTATTTTAAGAAATTAAATAATTAAATAATTAATTATAATCAAATAATAATAACAATAATATATTAATATCTTATCTAAATAATCTTGTTCTTTTTCCTTGAGCATTTTTTATTTATTTTTAGGTTTATTCTGAAATAAGATATTAAAAACAGTTTGGTAATAGGACATTACATTTTATATTTTCTGAAAAAGTATACTAGAAGACACACTCTGAAAAAAGGTTCAAAAGCTGTCACTGGGGCGGTACCTTTTCAAAAGGTACACTTTTGTACCTTTAAGTTACCAATATGGTTGCTTTAGGTACAAAGGTGATCCTTTTAAAAGGGCACCACCTCAGTGACAGCTTTTGTACCTTTTTTTCTGAGATTGTACTAGATAGAAAATCAGTGTTCCCCAACTATATTTCTTAATCAGAATTTCAGTAATTCTGGGATGAAACATCCGCTTTCACAATTCATATCCTGTTTCTAGGGCTGGGTAAAAAGTATCGATATCTCTATTATAATCGATTCTCATTTTTACGAAACGATATCGATTCTTAAATCCCAAGAATCGATTAGTCTGGCCTGTTTTCAGTTAATGGACGAAACATTGAAGGGCACCTCCCATCCAATATATCACAATAAGCATTGTGCTTTGGTACTTTTAATATGAAACAAAGTCTCAGATTTCAAATTCTGTCCATTGTATTGCAGTATT
>NW_015664989.1:1879303-1892512 GCF_001515625.1 Sinocyclocheilus rhinocerous | reverse complement strand
TGTGTCCTTTATTTGAGAAGAAATGTTATATACAGTATTAAGACTTATTTTAAGAAATTAAATAATTAAATAATTAATTATAATCAAATAATAATAACAATAATATATTAATATCTTATCTAAATAATCTTGTTCTTTTTCCTTGAGCATTTTTTATTTATTTTTAGGTTTATTCTGAAATAAGATATTAAAAACAGTTTGGTAATAGGACATTACATTTTATATTTTCTGAAAAAGTATACTAGAAGACACACTCTGAAAAAAGGTTCAAAAGCTGTCACTGGGGCGGTACCTTTTCAAAAGGTACACTTTTGTACCTTTAAGTTACCAATATGGTTGCTTTAGGTACAAAGGTGATCCTTTTAAAAGGGCACCACCTCAGTGACAGCTTTTGTACCTTTTTTTCTGAGATTGTACTAGATAGAAAATCAGTGTTCCCCAACTATATTTCTTAATCAGAATTTCAGTAATTCTGGGATGAAACATCCGCTTTCACAATTCATATCCTGTTTCTAGGGCTGGGTAAAAAGTATCGATATCTCTATTATAATCGATTCTCATTTTTACGAAACGATATCGATTCTTAAATCCCAAGAATCGATTTGTCTGGCCTGTTTTCAGTTAATGGACGAAACATTGAAGGGCACCTCCCATCCAATATATCACAATAAGCATATATATATATATATATATATATATATATATAACATTTCTCTATCTATCTGTCTATCTATCTATGATTCCCTTCACTGTGAAGTGTACATTGTTCAAAATGAGGAGTAATTATGCTGCTGGTTTCTGTTGGAACAGCCTTTGTGTTGAAGGTGCCCCTATGATGCCTTAAAAGGCTGCCTATGTAGTCAGCTAACTGCGTGTTGGAACGGAGCCATAATGACAGAATTTTAAGGTTGGCTGAGGCGATCACAGATTAATCACTTATTTTTAAGGGGGTTGAGATGAAATGGAGCCTGTAATGGTCTGTGGTGGGCCTCTCTCCCGTACCGTACGTCTCATTTGTCAGTGTATATATTTGTTTGGGTCTCACGTAACGTCACATTTACCTCAGAAAAACATATTCGGTGACCATAATCTCATTAGTCAGCTAGAAAAATTATCTGTAGAGCAGCATTTTTTGCTAAATATATGCACCATATAATATATTCATTATAACTTTTACTGTTCTTCAACAAATTGAAGTAGAAATATTATTATGTAATTGTAACTTATTTTATTATAATTGTAATTTAAACCGTTGTATAGTCTAAAAAATCAGTCAGTTTAAACCTTCAATATTATAGTAATGTAGTACCAACTGACTTGTGTATATTTTACAGCATTAGTTGAGAGATGATTTTTCCTTGAGAAAATTTGTCATGTACTGTACCTGATATAAATCCAAAATAATCGACATTGAATCGAATCGGGAATCGAATCGAATCATAAGCTTGTGAATGATAATCGAATCGAATTGTGAAATTTGTGTCAAAACCCAGCCCTACCTGTTTCCATGTCCTTTCATATCCCGTTTGACTTATTAATATACTACACTGTGGAAGTGAAATGGGTTGCAAATGGTGTTTGACTGAACCAGTTTACCTTACGATTCCCTCCGTCTCGCTGTGTCTCTTTTTCCCCTTCAGTCGTCTTCATTGTTTTTGTCTGTCTCTTGTCCTCCCTGATGAGAAGTGGCACTGAACTCTTCCCATCCTGTGTTTTAAAGCAGCTTAAGTGTTCCTCCATGCCGCTGATTTCCTTGCAGGCCTTAAGAAGTGATCACCTTCCTGCTATGCCCTCAGGATTAAACAGGCCAGGCCCGTCTTCTCCCCGCGCCTCGCCCCTACCTTTGTAGTCAATAAAAGACTAACTAGAAAAGAATGAGGAGATGGGAGAATCAATCTACTGGAAGCCTCCCCACAGTTTTCTCATCACTTCTTGTGTCGTGTGTCATCTCTGTCCATAACGGGGAAAAAGAACAAACTCAGTATATGGGATGAAGGTTTTTTTTTTTTTTATAGTACGGACTGAGAAAATAGAGTCAGAGAGACAGGAAAACGAGTGGTTTTGATGGAATGAGTGAGGGAGATAAGTTGTGTTTTCTGTTGTGTTCAGACTCACAGCGGGGACGAGTGCTACACGAGCTCGCGTGTTTTCCCTGAGTGTCCGGGGAACTGCTAAAGACGGCAGGCGTCGTGCTTGTTTAAGCTTGAGTGTGTGAAGCAGAGGCCATTCTGAGATTTCAGGCCAGAAACACTTTACACAAAACAAGTGTGTGATGCAGCAGAGCGTAACGCTGTATTTAACAATGCTTTTGTTTTCTGTGGCGGTAACAAACCTCAATACTTAAGGATTTGATTGCCTATTAAACTTGACTTGTTTAGCTAAATTCTGTCATCTTTTCAAACCGTTGTGCCATCAAGATTGTAATTTACCAGCAAGAAACTGGCAGTAGAAGTTTACTACTTTATGACTTTCTTCACAAATGTCAATATATATATATGTGTATGTTTTAAAAAAAAATTTTTTTTATTATTATTATTTTTTTACCAAATGATCAGTGAACAGGGGTGCTTAACCTTCAGAAAATGATGATTGTCAAACTCAAGAGGTCAAACGAGGACTGGAACCACCTCAGCAGTATTGTATTTGAATCAATGATTCAGTTTTGTGCTGACACTCTGAGCAATCCTTACTTTGACAGTCACTCCCTTCTGTTAAACCCTTGCTTTAAGATATAAGGACGTTCTGGAGGGACCAGAGGCTCGCTCACACATTCATGCGGCCTTCAAGTGGAGTCAGAAACATAATTATGAGTTACACGCACATGAATGACAAAGTGAAGCTGTATTTACCAGTGGGAAACTGGGAGGTTGGAAAGAGGGTAGCTACCTCTGCAGTATATGGAAGGGAATGAGTTTCACTTTTTAATGTATTTCAGTAATGGTGTGAATGGCAGAGCTTGGCTAATGTGAAGTTTTGTGGTTTCTTTTTATGAACTTTACACAAAACTCCTAAAAAGGTCAATATATTTGACCTTTTTTAAGCAAATGATCAGTGAACTGCGATGCTTAACCTTGAGAAAGTGTTGATCGTCAAGCTCAGGTGGTCAAACAAAATATTATATGAGCTTATTTATTTTAGGTTTATGTCTGGTGGGTGTTCGAAATAAAACATATATTAAATAAAATAATATGATCAAAATTAAACATCAAAATTAAATCATATTAAAAATTATTGGTTTGTAGTTAATGCTAAACTTTATTATTATTATTATGATTATTTTTTACAAAAGTAAACAACGTCTTGTAATATGAACAATGTAAAAATATGAATAAAATATGAAATAAAAATTATAATGTAGTATTTTCAGATAGGAAGGAGATAGGAATGCAAACATTGAGATTTAAAAAAAATTTTAAATAGAGATTTTTAAAAATTAATTACTTAATTATATAAATATGCAAATAAAAGCAAACATCGAGATTTTTTTAAATAAAATATTAAATAATAATTAATGTAAATAAAATATTTCAAAAATATCAATGAAGTATTTTCATAGATACAGATATAAATTCTATTTTTGGGGGGTGATTAAAAAATGATGTTTTTAAGTTATTCTATAAATTCTTTAAACAACATCAAAATGAAATAAAACATATATTGGTTTGTAGTTAATGTTTTATTATTATTTTTAAATTAAATTAAAGAGAAAATATTCGTTTGATCATTTTACTTTCATTTTAATTGCTGCATGGATAAAGTCAAGAAGAACACAGCCTCATTTGGACAGGAAAGTTAATGTTTAGTTTTAAAAACATACCAATGTGCACCCCATTTCTGAAGAGTCTTTTGCAAATTAATTGATTATTTGTTGAATTAAGCATCTTTTCAGGTTATATGTTGCTTATTTTATTTTGCCATCCTGAATGCATGACATATCATAATATCTATTGGTTAACCCGTCAGTATAGGCACTCACCAAGTGCACTTACAGTAAAGCAGCATTAGTACGTTGTGAAGTATTCCAAGCCAATCATAACCCTGTTTTTTGATATCTTCTTGTTTTAACATATCTTCCCTCTTCTTTTTCTCATTTCAATTTGATTTCATATCCCCATTGACTGGTTAGTGGATTTAACGTTGCTTTGGTATTTGGTGCATACGTTCTCACATGAATTCCTCTTAATGGATTTTAATAACTTTCTGTATTTCAGTCCTTGACAAGGTAATTTCTTCAGTAATCCCCACTGGTACTTGTGAAGGAACAGACCTTGGGTTTTTGAAAATCTGTCTGGTTGTATGTTGTATTAATTAAAGACCCAAAAGAGAAATGATTCTGATTTTGCTGCTGGAAAACGTTGAATTGCTATTGAATTGCATTTTAATTAAATTTACATTTGTGTATGCAATGCACCACATACAAGGACAATCAATTCTATCTGATATACGCACTTTGTGTGTGTGTGCGTGCAGACTCTCATATGTGAAAGGCATGATAAATGCTATTTTCATTAACACTGAGGTGAATCGAAATACTCATCTGTGATTTCTATAAAAATATACTTATCCTTGGACCACTCTTTTCATAACTTACCTACAAGTGTGTGTGTGTGTGCTGCTTTCATGTCCCCCTGTATGTTTTCATCCGCTCGCATGCTGATGAGTAGAGCTCTGTCATACCTGACTGCCTCTCCCGAATCCTTTAAAGCCTCCCGACAACACATTCATAAACACTTCTGATGGGCTTGAGAGATTTTGTCACAAGACAAGAGGAAAGAGAGCCGTCCAAAACAAAGACAGAAATTTGCTTGACAGTTACAGATTCGTTGAATATGTATCATTCTGGGAAAAGGAGCAGGACACCGTCGATTGATTTCGGTGGTGACGGGGATATATTTTAACTTCAGATGTCAGACTTTATAAATTGGTAAATCGGTTATAAATACTTTTTTCATATTAATATTGTAATTTCTTTTATATAGCTTGGTTGATGATTTTTAAATATGAATTTTTGAATTTGCCAGAATGTTGTTTTGTACCTACGTGCAGTTTTAGCCCCTAAAAATGATCATTTCTTGCACGAGAGACATCAAGCATCGTTCCAGCTCTAATATGCAAGCCAAATGACTCTTTAAATGCAGACCCTTGAAAATAACAAGACACCGCGCTAAACATTGTTCTCTTCAAGCGCCTTTGAATGGGAGATTTCCTGTCCTCGCCATTCTGTCTCAGACACCGGCCTTTGAATCATGTGTGATAAAGTCTGGAGCGAAATGACTACAACACACAGCTTTCAGGGCCAAATGAGTTCCCATAGTATTATTTTTTTTATCTGCGGCCGGTTCTTTTGAAGTTTGATTTGGAAGCGCCACAGCCGTGAGATGTCAGAAAGCAGACGTGCGGCATGAACAGATGAAAGTTTACAGAGTGGTTTTTTAATCTGCGGCCGATTCTTTTGAAGTTTGATTCGGTAGTGCCACAACCGCGAGATGTCAGAAAGCAGACGTGCGGCATGGACAGATGAAAGTTTACAGAGTGGTCATTCATCTGAAAGAGACCAGCGGGTGGGGGAAAACGGAGAATAAAGAAATCATTCCTTGCTTTCTGAAATTTGTACTTCTTATTGTGCGTGCATGTGTGCGCAACCACAAAAATGAAAAGCTAGTATCTTACACGTTTTGATATCGGCCTTTATCATTATAATGTAAATGTGTGCATGAACACATGAATAAGGCATTATTTTAAACCCAATTGGCATTAAAGTGGCTTTTCATCCTTTAGCCGGGGCCCCATTGTGTAGGAGCCTGTGAGCATTGCTCTAATGTAGGGACTTTTCTATATCTGGGGATGAAGCTGTCTGTTCAGGTGATTGACACAAGCCCACATTAAGAGGTGGTTTTGAAAATTAGTCCGTGGAGACCCGGCGGAGGTGCGAGGAAGAAGGAGAGTCGTCTCTGAGAGGAGCCGTGCCTTTTTAACCCCGCTCATTGGTATTCCGCGGCGCGTGCGGCGAGGCGCTCTCTAAATGGCTGAGGCGCGCGGCTCGCCGAACCCCTCGACACGCGCGCGCTCAGACGGACCCCGTGGAGAGCCGGAGAACAATATGCAGCCCGGAATACAGAAATCTAAATGGGGCCCAATTAATAATCACATAGTTAGTTCTTATTTTATGTGCCACACTTCTTGAGCTCGAACAAAGTTCGGCCGAGCAGAAATTTTGGATTTTTTTTTTCTTGCTCTCTGCACGGCACATGCTCCGTACGTTCTTTAACATTTTGAACTTTCGTCAGTGTTTTTCTGCTGTTTCTGCATGGCTGAGCTGATGATTGGCTCGCCTGGCTGTTCTTTGTCTCTATCTGCTCTGATTCTGTAAAACACCGTGAAAGCACCAAAGGATGGCCATGAAATGACAATAACTTATTTATATTTGCAAACACATGAGTGTACATAACCTATAAAGCGTTAGCCTTTATGCAAATACAGATATGCAAATAAGTACAAACATTGAGAATGTTTTAAAAATATAAATAAAATATGAAATCTAAATTATTAATACTGTATTTTCATAAATGGATATGCAAATGCAAACATTGAGATTTAAAAAAAATAAAAATAATAAACTATAAAATAAAAAGAATGTAGTGTGATGCAAGCATTGAGATTTAATAATATAAATAAAATAATAAATAAAAATGATTAGTGTAGAAGTTTCATTGATAGATATGCAAATAAATGCAAACGGCGTGATTTTTTTAAAAATATATATTTTTTTAAATTTTGGAGCGCTAGGCAATGTTTAAACATTGAGTTTAAAAAAAAAAAATGAATAAAATAAAAATTAAATTATTAACAGTATTATTAACAGTAACATATATGCAAATAAATGCAAACATTGCATTTTTTTTTATTATCTTAAAACAGCACTAGACGATAGTTTCTTCTACATACACACAATTCTAAGCATGTTCTGTGCGACCTTGAACCGTCAGTTCTGCTCAGCATTAAGCTTTTCAAAATGCCCAAACCAGCACTTTTTACAACTTCATCTAATTAATCAAAATATTACTGGCTGAAAGCCTTTTTTCATATGCACATAGTTTAATTTATTGATTGCACTGCAAAATTCATCCCCCCACACATTCACTTCTTGTATTATTTTCCAAGAGGACAGGATTTGACATACATGCAGTGGGATTTATTTTTTCAATTTTTTTTTGTATTGGAAGAAAAAAAAAAAAATTCTTTTCAGTGATATGGGTATGTATGCGTGTGGCTAGATTTGGCCGTCAAAGTCAATGCTGAACACTTTACAGATTTTGACATATTCATTTAAAGTTGCTAATCGCATGTAAATATGCAAGGCAGGTTCCCCTGGGCTCTCTTTGAAATGCAAATAAAGAGTGCAAACAAAGGTCCTGATGGACAGAGGTCTAATACTGCTCACATCTCATTAGGACAGAAAAGAACACCCCCGTTTCTCATTAGACTATTTATTATGATTTGTTTCTAATTTTGTTGAATGTTTTCTCCGTATAGATGTTTGATGCCATGAGACACAGCTGTTCTCACTCATTTTACCCTGTCAGATCTGTAGCAATATCTATATTAAATGTGTTTTGACAAATAAGAAGGCTCGAGGCTGTATCTGTGTATCTGCGTGTTGGTTGTAATTCTCAATGAAACATCCGTGTACTCAGAAATAAGGCTGTAATTGAGTGTGATTGTGACTGTAGTTGATTTGAGTGCTGTAAGGATAGAATAACTACAGCAGCATGATCACTTTAATTACTCAGACTATCTATCTGTCTGTCTGTCTATCTGTCTCTGTCTGTCTGTCTGTCTGTCTGTCTGTATGTATTGAGCCGGCAGTCAACTGAGGTTCACTCTGTGAGCTGCGATGGTGTTTGTTTGGCCGGAGAGGTGAAGCGTTCAGAGAATGACCATAGCGGGGACCATAATCATGTCCAAACCCGTCACCAAACCACAGTCTCTCTTAAAGCGCGTGCGCGCTCTACAGCCGCCGGGCCGCTGAGACAGAACACACACTTTAACAACATCACGCCTCGCTGTTCCACCATTTCCAATTTCCAGCAGGCAAATTGGGATTCCTGACTGCACTCACAAGTGTCTGAAGCACCATTTTCTGACTCTATGGAGTGGAAAATATGATTCAATTCCTGTTCAACGCCTTTTCATTAACCGAGCGCTGAATGTCATCCATAAAAAGTGTGTGCTTGTATCCAAGTAGAGTAATAATTGTGTATTATTACCCATCCCAATTATACTTTGGAGAATTTTGTTGTATTATTGTATTTTTCGAGGATTCAAGAATGCAATGGAAAAGCACTATTAAGTGCTCAGAGCGGCGCCTGCACTTGTTGGTTGGCTGCGGGCCCTGTTCATTCAGCCCCAGTGTTTTCATATGGAGAAGAGGAAGTAGTCAGTAGTTAAATCAGATACCTCTAGAGAGGCGTTTCAGCACTCTGGGTGTATAGCCACTTAACCAGACTCAGGGATATTAGCCTCGCCCTGACTTAACCGCCAATCCATGTCCTGTTCCCACTGTAGTCCCTATTAAAATTTTACAGGTCAAAAATCCAAACGGCGCCAAAAGAAATGCTCTTTTTCATTACAAGTGACAAAAAGAATGTTCGGGTCAGACTGTGGCATAATGGCACGGTAATTAGAACCCCTTGACTTGATAAAGTGTGACTGTAAATCAATGCTGGACTAATTAATCAATATCTTAATTATTAGACCTTTTAATGAACATTTTTGTAGAAAATTCCCTCAGAACCCCTGGCCGCAGTGGCCCTGAATGTCATCATTAGTTCCAACAGTGAGTTTTATAGTGCTGGGCAGAAGTGCTTTCATTGGAATAGCACTCGCAGCACATCTCTGAGTTCACATACACACACACACACACACACACACTCATGGAAAACCTGTAAGTTTCTAAATAGTGATTTACAAGTCTGCAAAAGTCATAGAAATGACTGAGATCTTAAATCACAATGGAAAAGTAATGGAAATGTATTTACTGGAAATCTTTTTCGTTGGTAGCAAGTAGCAACCTATAACAACACTACCAACTGCCTAGAAACCAACCTATCTGTCTATCTGTCTATCTGTCTGTCTATCTGTCTATCTGTCTGTCTATCTGTCTGTCTGTCATTCAATCTATATCTTATTTCAGTGTCCATAGAAAATATAGAATTGGAAGAATTTTTTCAATTGCAGGTATAAATTGATATAGTTACGCTCTAGTCAATCTATTGCAATTAAAAAATCCCCATGAACAACTAAAATGACTAAATATTTTTTCAGATCTTGTGTTCTCAGATTTCATTCATCTAATGAAATGTTACATTTGTGCTATTTTCTTTTACATCTGGTGAGTTTACACTGTAATGGAGCAACTAAATACAACAAATTTAGTTGATTGTCTCTAACCTTCTGCAAAACTACACTATTTGCATACTAACCACGTGCATGTAATGAGACACTGTTTAGGTAATTATAGATTTATGCGATTATGCATATACATACTTATTAGCGGCCTGTATAATTAACACTCTTTGAACACCACACACACATGCTGTGCTGCTGAGCGTCACCGCAATCTGTAAACATATGGAATTTATTTACCAGTGTACTCATCTGTAAAACCTACTTAAACAAACCATTATGCATGGGGTCTGTTGATACAGCCTGTCTGCTGTCACCACACCTGATTATAAGTGTAATATGAATGTATTTTATCCTCCAAACTATCTATCTATCGTTCTATCGTTCTATCTACCGTTCTATCGTTCTATCTATCGTTCTATCTATCGTTCTATCATTCTGTCTATCAGTCTGTCTATCTACTGTTTTGTCATTTAATTAATCATTCTATTGCTTTATCTATCTATTGTTTTATTATTCTATCGCCTCATCGTCCTATCAATAGCTCTATCTACTGTTTTATCGTTCTGTCTGTTGTTTCTATCATTGTATCATTTTTTTGTTCTTTCTAGTCTTCTATCTATTGTTTTATCATCCTATGTGTCATTCTGTCTGTCATTTTAGTGTTTTATCTATTGTTTTATCGTTCTACCTGTCGTTTTATTGTTTCATTGTTCTATCTATCATTCTATCATTTCATCATTCTATTTATCATTCTATTGTTTCCTTGTTCTATTGTTCTATCTATCATTCTTTCTATCATACTTTCTATTGATTCCTCGTTCTATCTATCATTCTGTTGTTTCATCATTCTATCATTGTCTGTGATTTTAATGTTCTATCAAGCATTCTCTCTATCGCTTCATCATTCTATTTATTGTTTTATCATTCCATCTATTGTTTTATTGTTCTATTATTACATCGTTCTATCAATCGCTCAATCTATCGTTTCATCGTTCTATCAATCACTCTATCTATCATTTCATTGTTCTATCAATCACTCAATCTATTGTTTCATCGTTCTATCAATCGCTCAATCTATCATTTCATCGTTCTCTTTTCTATTGTTTCATCATTCTGTTTATCATTTCATCATTCTATCGTTTTATCGTTCTGTCTATCATTGTATTGTATTAGCATTTTATCTATCTATTTTATCTTTCATCTTTCTACCGTTTCATCTGTTAATTTATTATTCTATCTCTTGATTTATTGTCCTTTCTATCAATTCATCGTTCTATCTATCGTTTCATTTTTCGCGGCATCTATTGTTTTATCATTCTATTTATTTGTGTTTATCTATTGAATTAATTCCTTTAAATATTTTGGATAACATGATTATCTTTAATCTGATGAGTATTTATCCATTCTGTCGAATTTCCACCAAAATCAGTGCCAAAATCCAAAACGTTCACCAGTAGCTGGATAAAGTGCCAAAAAACGTCTGCAGATTCTGTTTGGTCGATGTTATGGGGTTGTTACGTGTTGGGGAGGTACAAATGCACAAGGACGAAGGAGATCAACAAAAAGGTAGTTTAATTAGAAAATCCAGGAGACAGGCAAGTAAACCAACATCACATAGACGAGAACGGACACTAAACTGAGAACAGAACACGACTAATAAAGGGAAGCTAATGACGATAATGATGACACACACCTGAACCAAATGAAACTATCAACAAAAGACAGAAACTAGGTCACAGGGGAACAGGCTAACTGAAAACAACAGACATGTGACAGTTCGCCCTCTCCCGGAAAGGCGCGTCCCTGCGATGTAACATATTCCAACTGAGGAGGGAGGGTGGGGGCTCAGGAGGAGGGCGTGGAGCAGGAGAGGGGCAGAAACAAACAGAGTCCAAAAAATAAGTCCATGGGGGAGTGGAGGGTGGGAGGAGCCAAGGGAAAGCCAGGAGCAGGAGAAGCCAGATGTTTGTCACGAGACCAGCCAAGACGAAGCCCCAGGGCGGAGTCGAGGAAGGGAGGAGCCATGGTGGAGAAGGCCTTAACGACACCCTGGGGACAACTGACAGAGATGGAGCCGATGGAAGAGAAGCCCCGGATGGAGCCGAGCAGACGGAGAGCCAGGGCGACACTGAGGATCCGGAGGGCCAAGGCGGAGCTGAGGGCTCAGGCGACCGTGGCGGAGACGAGGATCCGGAGCAACTGAGGATGAAGGCGGAGCCGAAGGGAAGGAGGAGCCTGACAGAGCTGGAGGGACGAAGTGATGAGGTGAAGCCAGAGGAGTGGAGTCCCGAGGTGGCGGATGGTCGACGACTGACCAGGGCGGAGCCAGAGGGACGAGGGAGCCCGGTGGAGCCAGTGGGATGACAGGCCACGGTGGAGACGAGGGAGCTAGGAGCCAAGGCGGAGCCGATGGGTCGAAGGACCGAGGTGGAGTCCAAGGCTCGGAGGCTGGAGGTGGAGACAGGGGATCCTCACGCCTAGGCGGAGCTGGAGACTGGAAGTCCCGAGGCGGCGGATCAAAGCGCTCCGCTGGTGCTGACTGAGGGTGAGCCGAGGGACTGACAGGCACCAGCGGAGATTGGGCTGAGGAACTGGCTGGTTTAAAAGGAGGCGGGAGAGGGAGGCTGGGAGGGAACACAGGAGGACAGGAGCTGGGCGGAACCAGCGGAGACCCAGGAGATTCGGGAGCATTGGGTAATACCTCCCCAAACCAGCCTATTAGGTCCATATCAAAGATGTCCATTAGTCCCTCATAATTCCTAGAGGCCAGCTGCAGCTCACTCTCAGCGGCAGGAGTGTGGGTGTGGCTTCCCTCCAAGCCCTCGAACTCCACCAAAACTCCCTCGGGAACGGGCGATGTAGCCGGCTCACGCACCTGGTCAGACAATTCGAGAGGCTCAGGCTTCGGGGCGACGATAGGCTCAGTTGCGGTTTTATGCGCTTGCTCACGTGTCGTGGCAGGCTCGAGCTCTCCGTCTGTGGTGGGCTTTGGCAATAGCTCCGTGCAGCAGGATGACGGTTGGCTGGTCTCTGGTTTGGGAGTGGGGCTGGAGATGTCCTCACCAGCGGGGCCGACAGAGAAGTATAGTCCATTATTCTCCAGCACCCACTCCACACATGCGGCGAAGTTGTCCCGAGGACCGCTCCCGGAGAGGCGTGCCTTAGACCGCTCGCTGAGGCTTGAGATGTAAAACACACAAAGCGAGTGGTCTGGATAGTGCATTAGGCACGCCAACTCCAAAAAATCCCTGGTGTGAGTCTCTAGGGAGCGGTCCCTCTGCTCCAGGCATAACAGGGCAACATTAGGATTGTCCATGATGACAGAGAAATTAGGAAAAAAGGAAACAAAAACGCGGAAAAAAAACTGTAATAGGTCCGTTCTTCTGTTAAGCGTTGGTGAGGTACAAACGCACGAGGACGAAGGAGATCAACAAAAAGGTATTTTAATTAGAAAATCCAGGAGACAGGCAAGTAAACCAACATCACATAGACAAGAACGGACACTAAACTGAGAACAGAACACAACTAAAGCCCGGCTCACACTGTGCGATTTTGGCCACGATTTGGTCATCTGAGACAAATTTTGAAAATCCTAAAAGATTCCTATAATCCTAGGTTAAAATCTGTAGTCTTTGATCGTTAATTTGACATGTTCACGACAGCCGATTAATGGCTGTTGCGATCAAATTTTACCTCCGACGAACTTCTGGCAGTGTCAGAAGATTTGGCGCACAGTCCTGCAGTGTGACTTCTCCTACGACGAACGTCAAACTGTCTTCAAGACAAGCCATGATCAAAATT